>NC_057796.1:111009861-111282579 GCF_018294505.1 Triticum aestivum
ATGCCCGCTGAGCTCAATCAGCAGGGGGAGTTGACCGCTGGCTTGGTGGTGCTGCTGAAGAAGAGCATTGCCTCGGAGAAGAAGGCGACCGGCGAAATCCTGCGACTTCAGGAGGACAAGGCGAAGCTCTGCCACGAGATTGACCTGTTGAAGGAGAAGAACGCCGGCTGGAAGAAGCTACATGAGAATAGTAGTTCCTCGATGAAGATGCTGCAGGCCCTCGTCATGGAACAGAAGGAGGTCGCGAAGCTCCGCATCGAGCACCCGACTGCTGTCAAGGACGTAATGCGGCCATGGAATAGATGATGAAGGCTCGCGTCGAGAAATCCCACGTCATGGACAGAATGAAGAAGATGGCGGAGGAGACGCGCAAGGAGATGGAGGTCATGGAGGCGATGAAGAAGCAGTTACGACTCCGCGGCGAATTAGATCATTTGGGGTGATAATCTTCCTTCTTCTTTTGCTCCTGTGTTTCATCTTTTGCTTTGGGTGTTTCGCCGCACGTGTCACGTTCTCTGTGAGGCATGAATAGAACAATGGTTTTTTTGAGGGAATGAATAGAACAATGCTAACAATGAGATGACTAGCAAATTAGATCATTTTTATCGCCATATGGCACTGGGCTGCCGTGTTTCGTGCTCCTCCGTCGCAGTACTACTCCAGTGGAAAACTTGAGTATACCACACGGTTCTTTGCTCCTCCTCGATCAGGTCGTCGGCACATTTATATGAGCAGTCAAATCACAAGGCCCCGCATTCCAGCAGTGATGAGCCGTCAAATCACAAAGGCCCTCGCCTCTCGTGAAACAGACTAAGCTAGACTGCCCCGCCCTCTAGCCTTTTAAAAAATGTATACTTTTGTACAGCAGTAGTATCGATGGATTGCGCCATGGAGCAAAACTTGAAATTAAAAAAAAGGTGGTACATATAGAGAGTGCTCGTCACCAAATTATGCATATAGTAATATTAAAAAGGCTAGTCACAATAATGGTGTCCAGCACAACCCACCCCTCAAATAAAACTAAGAGGGTGCTTGGATACGTTTTAGTCCCATGACTAAAAGTAGTGGGACTAAAACATGATAGCCTCACCCATGCTTGGATCCAAATACTAAAAAGGCTAAAATCAAGTTAATGAGCATTTATTATCCTCCAAACCCTCCAATCCAGAACTCGCCTGTGTTAAAGGAGAGGAGTTAAATGAGTAGAGAGAGGACTAATCCACATTTTAGTAGGGGTACCCCTGACTAAAAAATTTAGTCTCAAGACTAGTTTTAGCCCCTCTTTAGTCAGGGGTGCTTGGAACTTTAGCCTCTTAAAGAGACTATTTTTAGTCAGACTAAAATAAGTCCCTTGGATCCAAGCACCCTCTAAGCATCCTGGAATTCTTTGACAAAACTAAGCACCCTGAAATTCTTTGACAAATAAACTGCTGGCTATATGATGTTGGCCATATATATTGTACGTACATAATGTGAAGAAACGAGTGGTAGTACTATACCAACTAAAAGATGAAATGTAAGAAATACTAGTATGTACGTACTGAAGAGTTAAAGTAATGAGAAGAAACATAACATAGTTCTGCTGGGGGCTCAGCACAACACACCCCTCAAATTAAATTAAGCACACCTGAAATTAAACTTTGCAACTATTCCAGTAGACACTGCATTAGAACCACCATGAGCAACGACACTGCCACCTTACTCGGAGACTTCGTCCACGTCCCCGACTTCGTCCTTGTCCCTCTTCCTCTTGGCCGATACTTCTTTGCTTGAACCGCACACTTGGCTGTTGCTCTTCATCCAACCCTTGTAGATATTGAAGCAAAGGTAGCCATCCATTGCAGCGTAGTGGATGTCGTCTATATCTAGTACATTCCGCTACCATGCATGATGATGAAATGTGTATGGAGGTTTCTCCAGTTTACCGTACGAAGGATGAACCATGGCTCCTGCCAGGGTCAGCATTGAAGGCTGACGAGAGGACACCAGCCGATTCTTATGGAGGTCGAAGGTGTTGCCTACAACGAGGCCTATCCGACGCAGGACTTCTTTGTCGTTACCAAAGTCTACAGTAATGAATTTGACTAGGTTGCTCTCGAGAAAGTCCTTAAAATCCTGGCACTCAACGTCGGCATGGCATATGTGGTAGACCAAGCATAAGTCATGCACGCAAACCTGGATCACGGCGGGCTTCTTCCTCTCTTCGTCCTTTAGATCCTTCTCTCGTCCCAGGACTGTGGTGTACTCAACATCTAGCCCAGCGACCCACTCATCATCTGAGTCTTTGAACATGCGTCTGAAGCGAGAAAGGCATCCTTTCACCGTCGCGGAAGAACGGGTGTAGATGACGTCGAACTCATCGCCAGTGATGGTTCTAACCTTGTACTCACCGCCGATCGTGGAGATTTGGGACGCTATGGATTTGGGAGGAGGGTTAGGATTAGTGGAACTGCCGTAATGTGAATGGATGGGACGACTAGGAGCGAACCGCCGTAGTATTAAAGGACGTGCGGGGACGAGTAGGAGCGAACTGCCAGCGTGCGAACGGCAGGGTAGTGGCTTTCCATTCTCCCATGATACGGGCTTCTGAGAGCCCTTGGATCTGAGATCGAACGGTTGCATGGCGTGATTCTAGACCTATGGGTGAATATCCTATCTTGGAGGGTTATTCTGCAAATTTTCAGCAACTTAGCATGCGACCGTTTGATCTCAGATCCAAGGGCTGCCAGCAGCCCGTATCATGGTCGCGCCTACCACGACCATCGCGTCGCTCGCGCGGTCGCGCCCTTGGAGATTTAAGACGGTGCGTTAGGCTATCTGATGTTGGCATGTCATACATAGTCATCACTTAGTCACTCATACTACAACAAGGTTGGCTATAAGTGTTTTTTTACTCCTCTCTATCTCTTTCTTCGTACTCCCTCCGTCCCATAATATAAGAATGTTTTTGACACTAGTGCAGTGCCAAAAACATTCTTATATTATGGGACACAGGGAGTACTAGTATTTATTGCATTTGCCAAGGAGTGACCTCTTCCAATGAAATGGTGTTGCTAAGTTTGCTTCATTTAATTAGCTATGGACTCAAAATTGTCTTTTACCTAGGTACACGCGCTTAGCACCGTTTCTTCCTTGGGTCACCAAACTAGTCTCTCTCTTCTTGATTAACTTGCCACATCAGACTTTATGCCTATGTGGCAAGCTTAAGCACCTGTAGGGGCAAGTAAAAGTAAGTACAATAGTGCGCTTTACATGGCATTTTTGCATATGTGGAGGAAAGAGAGGCAAGGAAAAAGTGGAGAAGTGGGCTCTCATGCAAGAGCCAGCCTCTACTACATGGTGGAGCATTGGGAGAGGCACCTGTATGGAGGTGGTCAGGAATCGGGAGACTCACGCCGGTTGTAGCGCCGCAGTTAAAATGATAATGGCAAGTCAAATCACGGGGCCCCACCTGTCCAGCAGTAACTCGCTGTCAAATCACACAGCTCTACGTTTGCAGTAGCCTACTCCCTCGTCTTCTCGCGTCTCTGTCGAACCGACTAGGCAGAACTGCCCCGCCGCCTACTGCGCAGGAAAAGCCCCGCCCTCGACTTTTAAATAGTATACATTATACTAATTTTGTATCCATGGATTGCGCCCGCGCCATGGAGCAAAGCGTCTAGAAAACGGCGGTACACATGTACGGAGTATACAGCACGCCCGTCGCGTTCGCGTCGCACCCCAGACGGTCGATCGGTCTGGCACGCTGCTCTCCAAATGGAACGCGCGTCATATTGCATTTGCACACACATGTGGGACGGTAATTGAGAACCGACCATAGGCACACTCCCCGGCCCCGCAAGTCGGGTGACTTAATAGAAGAGGGAGACGAGCGATAGTACTAGAGAAGTGTTGTACTACGTTGGTGCCTGGACGATCCCTGCAAGACATGGAAGATCAGTTCGTCCATGCATGTCACCAGACTCCAGCAGACACGCCTGGATTGGCTATCGTCTACATATCGTGCAGGTTGTGTTGTACATGGCTGTAGTTGTGGTGAGAAATCTAAAAAAAGGTTTCTTGTCATCTCGCAAAATTAGGTGTCATGTGCTTCGGATCACTGCGAGAGTTAAACAGCGACAACTGAGTTGGGCTAGTCATTGGGGGCACATGCACGAACAGTGACTACTCGGCTGCCATCTAGGTCAAGCCGGCTATGTTAATTAGGACATCTATCGACGGACCCCTTTTCGACGAGTTTATCTTTAATTTGAGCTTTGTTCCTCATCTAGTTTGTCCGTCGGGATTCATGTTGTCTCCTTTGGGCAGTGAGGTTATGATTTCTTGTCATGTGGCATTTTTTCGTGTTATATGTTATAATCCGGCGCTTCAGATCAAAATAACGACAACTGCGCCTCCGGGCCACGTGCATGAAGACTTCTCGACAGTCATTGACGAGGTCAAGCCGGCTCCGGTAGACAAAAGAAAACTAGTACTACTCCACTATATAGGTAGGAGCCTCCGCGCTTGCTTGCTAGTGTTGCTCTCTTCACACTGTCTCGGCCTCTCCAGATATAAACACGACAGCGGTGGCCACACTCTCTCTCTCTCTCTGCTCACAGCTGGTCACAGATCCAGCCGGATCCTCTCCGCCAGGGAAGGTGAGAAGGTGCAACGTTCATGCGGTCGTCCTCGGCGACGGCTCTTACCCACTGCTGGGCGCGTCCCGATCAGCCTGCCTTGCCGTTCTCTCCCAGGCACCGCTGGCGAGGGAGGGTCTCCGACCCCTTCTTCCTCGCTGCCGTAGTGTGGGCAGATCCGGCCTCCCGCCGCCCACCTAGAGACATCCCGGCGACCATCAGGTATAACTTCCTTCGAAACCGGCCTTGCTCTACTTCCCGAGCTCCTGACGTCGCTGCATTTGTATCTTTTACTATTTCTCAGGCCCCCTCGTAGATAGGATCGATCGGCTGTTCGAAAACCACCTAATTTTTTTACGTTTAAGAGGTAAAACTAGTTCATGCACTCGAATCTAGTACTACTTGGTTCAAACAAGGAAGAAAGGGGGTGGGGTGGGGGAGGATTTGTTACCTGAATCTAGGACTTGGTCGAAAGAGGAAATAATGGGGGAGAAAAGTAGCAGAGACTGGCTATCCAACTGGTCTCTAGGTCTAATAGGGAAATAAAGGGAAACGTAGTACAAACTCAATATAAACCCGATCTATTGGTTGAAAAAGGAAAGAAAGTGGGGACTGGGGGACAAGTCAACAGAGTAAGTCCAGCACTAGATTTGCTAGCCTCACACAGTATAAGGTGGCTATACCGAACAAAAATGGGACCAACCCAGATATCCTGTTCTGATGTTTGTTGCCCCGAGCCACTCTTATGTAATGCCACTGGTAAAATGTAGCAGTCGCACTGTTAAAAGTAAGGACACGTTAAACCAATGTTGTTTTCAATGTAATGCCTCCAATAATATGAATCAATGGCACTTCTTTACATGTCCTGCTAAAATTTCCCATTAAGACAAGTTGGTTCTTTTCGTTAGAAATGCAACTGTCCTGGTCCGCCTACTCTCCCGTGCTCAAAGTAATGTCGTATTTAACGGTTATCATAGTTAATCCTAATGCCCACACTAATATCTAGCAATGCCAGTGCTTTAGAAATTACTAGTGTCCTTGTAGGATTGCCATTCAGATAAGGAACATGCTTCTTCTCATTTGATGCATGTTTCATCACTTGTTAGTCACCCTCCTTTCCACCTTTTTTGTGCAAACAGAGATATACATTTCACGCTCGATCTTAGTTGAACTGCACAAATGATATCCAAATTATAGTTGAGCATTCCAGGAGCTTCACAACCAACCTTGATGTTGCTCTATTTTATTGCAACTAATGAAGAAGAAGCTCTGTGGGTTTCGTTTTCTGATGGAAATGGAACCGGGGCTGGAGCCCTTTTCTTAAAAAAATGAAGAAGAAGCTGCTAGCTCACGGGACATTGCTTCATTTTAGGTGAACTGCACCAAAAGGTCCCATGAATTGAATCATCCATGTTGGTGACTGAAAGAGCCAGCTTCAGCATCCCAGTCTAAGCACCCCCAGCCTCCATCCTTGCGACGCACGGTACACCTCGTTTGCCACCTGCTCGACCCTAGTGTCACTGATAAAATGAAGTAATAATACAGTTAAAATAGAGCAAGTGTCATCTCTATCATTTCATTTCCAATGTAGATAAAGAAAGTGCTTCTCTTTGTTATTGTATGTTTCATCAACTAGTCCCATTGTTAATGTTTAAGCGTTTCTGCAAACTGGGGTGCTTAATTTTAGTTGATATGTACAAAAATAGAGATTTGAATGTCTCAAGGCGCCTCCTTGTACTACCGCTGTACACTGATGTTCATCACTGGCAGAAGGTGTATCTAGGAGACTTGGGACGATGTCCAGTATGAGGCGTACCGTATGAGGCGTCGCAGGGCCCATCTCGCCCTCGCAGCATGGCATACTATGATACCATCGCAATATTTTCTTCCATTTATTTTTTGTGTTTCATCAACTAGTGCCACTATAATGTAATCATGCTTTTTCATTATCTGTGCAAACAGGGTTATTCAGCTGCATTTTGGTGGAACTGCACAAATGTACGTATGGAACCGGCATATATGTAGAGTGCGACGTGTGCCAAGTAGAAATTACCGACACCAACCATGCTGCATGCACGCATTGGCATCCACCACCACCAGTGGGATGTGTGGCGCTCTCTATGGACGGATCTTTCTCGGCAGCAAATCATCTAACCAAATACTAGTAGCTTATATTGGCAGTTTTCTAGGGAGTACTCTTTCCTAAAAGAAGCACCAATCTATTTTTCTTTATTTGTACACTGTGTCACAACTTTGACCCAAAGGTCCAGAGCTATTTTAGGGTGATTGGCGTAGTACTCGGAGACTGATTGTAAGCATGATTTTCATTAGCTGTCACACTAATTGTAAGCATGAGCAGGTGGAAGATTAGGTTAGTGCGAAGCTTACCTTAAACCCTACCGCCGCCGTTGAAACGAGGCGAGCGTCGAGGGAACCGTGGAGAACGGCGGGGAAGCGACGTCGCGCCATCCGGCCTCCTCTTGCGGTGGGAGAACGAATCCTCATGTGGCTCCAGCTAGCTCTGCACCCTCACGAATGGCACACCATACTCGATCGATTCGTTATCCTCTGGGTGCTCGACCTTCGACCTGTACGCCCACCACCTCCGCCTGACTGTCGCCTCGGGCGAATCTGTCTGCTCCATCGCCTAGAGGAGATACTCGATGAACTCGGAGGACTGCGGCGTGACTGCCGCTGAGGAGTACATGTACATCGCCGTCGTCTCCCTCTTTCGCATACATTGCCACATGACCCGCACCGTCCTCAAAATCTCCCACTCATTGTCAAACCAACTAAGGATCTTATTCAGCCTAGCTAACTTTGCCTGGTCGCCGCCGGTGATCTGCCTGATTCGCTGCTGCATCCTCTCCATAGATGTCCTTCTGAGTGGTCCGGTGCTAGCTTTGGAAGATGGGAGGAGAGAAGGTGGTCTTGCAATAGAGAAGAGGGAGAGGCGAGACGGTGGTTTTGGAATGGAGATGATGGAGAGGAGAGGAGGTGGTTTTGCAATGGAGAAGATCAGAAGAGGGAGAGGCGAGACGGTGGTTTTGGAATGGAGATGATGGAGAGGAGAGGAGGTGGTTTTGCAATGGAGAAGATCCGAAGAGGGAGAGGCGAGACGGTGGTTTTGGAATGGAGATGATGGAGAGGAGAGGAGGTGGTTTTGCAATGGAGAAGAGGGAGAGGAGCGTGCGGCAGCGATTTAGGATTGGACGAGAGGGCCGGCGCACTGTGACTGGATCAAAATCAAAATCAATTTACCCTTCAATTAAGAAAGCGACCCCACATTAACTAGTCTCCCTTTTATTCTGGGTCATAATTGACCATGATTTTCGCACATAAAATATATGTTATACGTTGCAAAAATAATATAATTTGAAAGTACATTCAGATACGAACCAAACGATACAATTTTTGGTGACATGCATTCACATTTTGCTTGTCAAATACAGTACGTGGTCAAACTTTGACCCAAAATATGCAAAACAACAAAAAAATACTTCCAAGACCAGCGCCGCTCTTCTGCTCTTCTCCTCTTAAACCACCGCCGCTCCTCTCCTGTTCCAATCTAAATGCAGCGCCGCTCCTCTCCTCTTCCATTTCAAAACAACCGCCCCTCCTCTCCTATTCCAGTCCAAAACCAGCATCGCTCCTCACCCGTTCTAATCCAAAACCAGCGCTGCTCCTCTCCTCTTCCATTCAAAAACCACCGCCGGCGAGTGAAGGTGCTGTGGAGAAGTAGATCGATGGAGGAGTACAACCGATACGTGAGGATCGCAGACGGCGACCCTGTGAAGCTAGCTAGGATGTTGGAGATACAGTCTTGGTTTGACAACAAGGACCAACTAGCGGCGACAGCGACATCCATGGCCAAATATCTGCAACAGAGCGACAAGGCGGCAATACTCCTGGAGGGAGTCGCGCCGAAGTACATAGAGCTGCTCCTCTGGGCCATGGAGTAAACAGATTCACCGAATCCGATCGTGAGGGAGCGGTGGTGGGAGTATCGATCCCAGATGGAGCATCCACCAGAGATTGAAGGATCGAGCATCTACAGGGTGCCGTTTGTGAGGGTGTCCTACCAGAGCGAGCCGATGGAGTCTTCGTCAACCGAACCCAACTGCAAGAGGAGAAAAGCAGTTGGCCCGACGACGCTTCCCCGCCATCGTCTCCCTCGCCGTTCACATCGTCTCACGGGGCGGCTGTCTGCCGTCGAGGAATAGGAGGGGGCTGCTCCCCCCAGCCCAATAGTCGGGCAGGTTGTGAATTGTCAGGAGGAGCTACAATGTGATTCTCAGAGAAGAAACTGCAAGTTTCAGTTTCAGATAATAAACTGCAAGTTCAGTTTCAGATAAGAAACTGCAACTTTCAGAGGCAGAGCATTAACACGGCCTTTTCAAACAGGGTTAACATCATGTTGGAAGTTTTATTCATGGTCGAAAATGGAACTACCAGCCAGTTAACATCATGCTGATCAACATTCATGCATAGCACATCTTCATATGATGCACAATCAAAATGCCCACAGAATGTCAAGTGTGCAAAACACAGAGAAAATGAGGGACGAAGTTTTGGCAAGTGTTGGACATGGTTTTGGGCTGCCCCGTCTAGGCTTTCATTTTTAACATGCACAGCCCACGACCTCGGATGGGAGGTCCATAGGCCTGTTTGTATTTTCTTAGGGTCGTCATGTATCGACCGGCCTATGGACCTCCCATCCGAGGTTTTATTTTTGGCAGCCCAATTTATGTATTTTTTTGAAGAAAACGCAGAGGTCTGTTCTATTTTTCTATATAAGAATAGGAACGCCAGGTCCAACTTATGTTTCCCTTCTAACTATACTGTATATATTTAAATTATTTTATATGTTATTATATATTATTTTTATTGTCATCATATATTTAACAGATACTTACATCTGTAAGAAAACAATATCCCACATCTTATTAACTTATAAAAATAATTTCTTAACAAATAAAATCCTGGATTGTTTTGGCACGAAAATCCTAGTGATTGTGTACAAAAGCTTGGTAAGATTTAAGGACGAATGTAATAATATCACTTATTATTTAAATATATTTATAACAAAATGTTCAGCCCCTTTTTATTTTTTGATAACATTGCTAGCCCAACCCAACATTATAATTAGAATCAGCCCAGCAAAATCGTGTATTTCGAGAAAGTGCAAATGGCGTGTAATTTTTTAGGAAATAAAATAAATGGGCCGCATGGACGCTACATTATTTGTTCACCCAGCCCAGCTAATGGCTGTAATTCAAAAAAAAGATCAAATTGACTGTAAATTCTACCGCGCAAAAAAAAGACTGTAAATTCTGAAAAAGGGGTTGAATACGTGCCACATTTTTTGAGGCTGAAATGTGGGCCAATAGGTCGAAGCCAACGCAAGTCGTTGTCAATTTAGTCAACAAATGATTCTGACATGTTAGCCGTTGGATTTACATCGAACGACCAGCATCCATCTTCAATCTCTCGTCTTCTTCCTCCAGCGTCGCCGGGACCACCTCCCGCCTCCTGCTGCTAGTAGCTCTGCTTAGCACGCTTCGCTATGAAGCGCTACTCCACCGTTGGCCAGGCCATCCCTCCACCCCTCCACACCTCCTGTTCTTCTCCACCGACTACCAAACCACACCGCACTAGAACCAGTTAACCCTTGTACACCTCTCCGTCTGCGACTCTACTCCCGCGTCTTCCCATCTCCAGCTCGTTGCTGTCCGGGGCCTCGCCGTCGTCCACCACCTTGGATGCGCTCGGCGCGGCGTGGTCAACGTGGTCAACAAACGACACCATCGGAAGTAGACTGTGCGTGGAGAGGCTGACACCTGGGTCCACGGCCGCACACAAGGAAATGCCTCCTTATTACGCGCAAAATAATGATTCCTCCACCTGACATCTGGGACCCACCGGAAGGGCCTCTGTATTTCGCGAAAATAACGTGCCCCCCGCTGACATGTCGGACCCACCAGCTATCTTCGCACGCAAGGAAGTGCCTCCTTATTACGCACAAAAAAATGAATACTCCCCCTGCCAGCTGGAACCCAGCATAGTGGGAGGCTGACTTGTGGGCCTACCAAGTTGACGAGGACGGAGGGCTTTGTCAACTTAGTCAATATGAACGATTCTAGCTCCTGTTACCTTATGATGTTCATCCAACGGCCGTAGTGCTTCTTCAACCTCTGGTCTTCTTGCTCCAGCCGCCCAAACCAGCGCTGGTCGTGCCGCGTGCTCCTGCCTCCCGTGGCCGGCTGTGATGCCGCGGAGGCCTCACCGCCCCTACTACTCCCACCGCTGGCTAGGCCATCCCTCTACTCACCCACACCCCCTGTTATTCTGCGGCGACAGCAGCCTCACACCGCAACCGAACCAGTGAACCCTCGTACTCCTCTTCGCGTGGGCATCCACTGCTGCGTCTTCCCCGGCTCCGAGTCGTCCCCTTCCTAGTCCTCGCCGTCGTCCACCGCCGTGGTGCTCTCGGCGCGGCGTGGTCAACGTGGTCAAGGAATGACTTCCATCGGACGTGGACTGTACCTGGAGAGGCTGACAGCTGGGTCCACGACCGCAGCAAGGAAGTGCCTCCTTATTACGCGCAAAATAATGATTCCTCCACCTGACAGCGGGGACCCACCGGACGGGCCACCGTATTTCGCGAAAAAAGCGTTTCCCCCTGACTGCTGGGACCCACCAGCTACATCTTCGCACGCAAGGAAGTGCGTCCGGGGAAAAAAACGATTCGCCCCCTGACTGCTGGGACCCACCAGCTACATCTTCGCATGCAAGGAAGTACGTCCGGTCGCCCCCCTGACTGCTGGGACCCACCAGCTACATCTTCGCACGCAAGGAAGTGCCTGACAGTCGGGACCCACCTGGTCGAAGTGTACGTACCGTTATCATTCTGGTCGCGAACGTGTACGTACATATATACTGGTGGATGTAGAGGCGCGCACGTGTCGTAGTAGAGGCGCGTACGTGTCGTAGTAGAGGCGCGCACGTAGCATGTACACGTACGTACAGCGGCCAGGGTGCAAGAAAGAAAATATGGCCACGTATGTGTACATACAGACGGGGTCTCGAACGCCTACTCACGCATACGTACGGCCAGGGCTCGTGTACGTGGCTGGGTCGGAACGGAGAAACAGCGTCGTCGTCGTGTTCATGGGGAGGCAACGGAATGCGTCATGTTTATGGGAAGGCAACGGAATGCGTCGTGTTCATCGGGAGGCAACGGAATGCGTCGTGTTCATCGGGAGGCAACGGAACGCGTGGGAGCCAACCGGCTGGGTCGGAACGGAATGCGTGGTCGTGTTCATCGGGAGGGCTTGGACGGAACAGGCGATGGAAATGAGGCCTAGCGTACCGCAAAACGGAGGAAACGGACCTCCTACGGTCGAAACGGGGGTCCTGTTCATCGGGAGGGGTGTGGCGTACCGCAAAACGGGACTCCACGGGATATTGTTCATCTCCACCGTCGACCTCCTCCAGCCTCCACGGGCTCCTGTTCATCCAGCCTCCACCGCATGCTACTCCACCAGCTACTGTTCAACCACCCCTCCACGGGCACCCCTCCACCGTCTACTGTTCATCCAGCCCTCCACACCACGGGGTCCTGTTCAACCACCCCTCCACGGGCACCCCTCCACCGTCTACTGTTCATCCAGCCCTCCACACCACAGGGTCCTGTTCATCCAGAGGCAACGCCACCGCTCACTGTTCATCCAACCCCCCCTGCAACAGTCACTGTTCATCCAATCGATCGGCTTTAGTTAGCAGCAGTACCGAAGGAATCGCTCGATCGGGTTCAGTTAACAGCCATCGATCGATTGCTCGGGTTCAGTAACGCGTAGCCTGCAGTGCAATCGCTCGGGTTCAGTTAGAGCCCAACGCCTCGCTCGGGTTCAGTTAGAGGCAACGCCTCGCACACACGCGCGTACGTGTATGAGAGAAACACGCATCGCTCGGCCCCCGACCTCCCATCGTAACCGGGAACTCCCTGAAATTTTCCTCCCCCTCGCTTCTACCATGGTTTTTTCCGTCATGGACGGCCCAAAGAATGTCATGCAGCTGCGTCTCCGGCCCGCCCAGGACGAAAAGCCCATTTTCTGTCATGATTTTTTTTTTCATATAAGTAGGAGCCCACCACATCTATGATGATACCGGGTTTTGTCACAATTATCGTCATAGAAGTGTCATATGTATGACAGAAAAAAAATTCATTCGGCCCAAAATGTCACGGATGTGTCTTTTTTTTGTAGTGCATCCCCCACCGCCGTTGCCGGACCCCGAGGTAGGACTTCGTTGGCTGCCGGGTCCGGGGGAGGATGGGGAAGTCCTAGAACCGGCGTCGGGGCGCGGCGGCGGCGGATCGGGGGACCAGCGACGGCGGATCGGGCCCAAGGAGGACGACGGGGACACCTCGGCGGCCACCTCGCCGGCGTCGGGCGAAAAGGCCGCGATAAACCTCTTTTTGGCCATTGGCTACTCGAGCTCCCAGGCAAACAGGCATAGGTTGAGGATGGAGGCGCCGGCGATGGCGGCGACCTACCAATGGTTTCGAGGGTTGTGTGTGTCTGTGTGAGGGGAGGTTGTGTTTGAGGAAATACTGCGGCAACTGGAAATTTTACTAGGCGGGAGTAACAAGGCGGGGCTACTGAAAATTTGGATCAAGGGCGAGCAGATATTTTTGAGATTGCGAGGGATGCTGAGGCGGGAGTAAAATGCCGGGGCTACTGAAAATTTGAATCAAGGGACTGAAGCAGAGAGGGATGCAGAGGCGGGAGTTTTGGGGGAGCGAGCTAGTGTGCTTGACACGCCGGTTGTGGACTGTAGCCAACGCACCTTCTAGCGTAAGCCATAGGCGTAGTATACACCGACGGTGCTCCAAGATATTTTCTACTACATCTCACACGGTTGGTGAGAATACACTGTGTGGGATCTACTTGATTTGAATTACAAAATAGGGTCACAGCGGCAATGGACGGTGTTTGAATTGCGAGACCTTTTATCTGTAGTGAACATGCAACTGTATGTGTGTCGTAAAAGAATTGGAATTATTCAGGGTTCGTTTGGACATTTCATACATTAAACTGGTTTTCTAGACATTTCAGGTGCACAATTCAAAATTAAACTACATGCACATGCTCCGGTGCATACAAAATGGTTGAAAATCAAATCTGTGTCCTTCAGTGCATGCTTAGGTCCCATGGAAGAAATGGGAATGAATTTTACGGGGTTCGTTTGTCCTTTTTTATACATTAACTGGGTTTTCTAGGCATTTTATGTGCATAATTCAAATTTGAACTACAAGCGCATGCTCCAACGCACTAAAGTTGGTTGAAAAATCACATGTGTGTCCTTGGGTGAATTTCTAGGTCCCATGCAAGAGATGGGAATGAATTTCAAACACCAGGGCACTGTTGATTGCCGGCAAAATGTTGAGATACATGGTTTTTAAATTCTAGTAAATCCAAAACTCGTATGAAATTCATGAAACTTGGCATGCTATCATGGAGCGGCATCAACATGCCATGGTGAAAATTTTGTCCCATTTGGGGCAGGTTTGGGTGTAAACTTCTCACAAACCAGAGCTTCTCACAACAAGCATGATGGTTTCGATAGGGAACGTACAACCTTTGGGGACGAGACGATATCCGTTGCCTCTTATTGCTTTCAAAAAAATTCTAGTGTCAACATGGAACAACAGGAGTGTTGTGTTCAATCTTGGAATTTTTCGGGGTTCGTTTGGCCTTTTTTATACATTAACTGGGTTTTCTAGGCATTTTATGTGCATAATTCAAATTTGAACTACAAGCACATGCTCCAATGCACCAAAGTTGGTTGAAAAATCACATGTGTGTCCTTGGGTGGATTTCTAGGTCCCATGCAAGAGATGGGAATGAATTTCAAACACCAGGGCACTGTTGATTGCCGGCAAATCATTGAGATGCCTAGTTTTTAAATTCTAGTAAATCCAAAACTCGTCTGAAATTCATGAAACTTGGCATGCTATCATGGAGCGGCATCAACATGCCGTGGTGAAAATTTTGTCCCATTTGGGGAAGGTTTGGGTATAAGCTTCTCAGAAACCAGAGCTTCTCACAACAAGCATGATGGTTTCGATAGGGAACGTACCACCTTTGGGGACGAGACGATATCCGTTGCCTCTTATTGCTTTCAAAAAATTTCTAGTGTCAACATAGAACAACAGGAGTGTTGTGTTCAATCTTGGAATTTTTCAGGGTTCGTTTGGCCTTTTTTATACATTAACTGGGTTTTCTAGGCATTTTATGTGCATAATTCAAATTTGAACTACAAGCACATGCTCCAATGCACCAAAGTTGGTTGAATAATCACATGTGTGTCCTTGGGTGAATTTCTTGGTCCCATGGAAGAGATGGGAATGAAATTCAAACACCAGGGCACTGTTGATTGCCGGCTAAACGTTGAGATGCCTGGTTTTTAAATTATAGTAAATCCAAAACTCGTCTGAAATTCATGAAACTTGGCATGCTATCATGGAGCGGCATCAACATGCCGTGTTAAAAATTTGTCCCATTTGGAGCAGGTTTGGGTATAAGCTTCTCACATCAAGCATGATGGTTTCGGTAGGGAACGTCCCACCTTTGGGGACAAAATGATATCCATTGCCTCTTATTGCTTTCAAAAAATTTCTAGTGTCAACATAGAACAACAGGAGTGTTGTGACAATTTTTGTGATTTTTCGGGGTTCGTTTAGACATTTTTATGCATTAACTGGGTTTTCTAGGCATTTTATGTGCATAATTCAAATTTGAACTACAAGCACATGCTCCAATGCACTAAGGTTGGTTGAAAAATCTAATATGTGTCCTTGGGTGAATTTCTAGGTCCCATGCAAGAGATGGGAATGAAATTCAAACACCAGGGCACTGTTGATTGCCAGCAAAACGTTGAGATGCCTGGTTTTTAAATTCTAGTAAATCCAAAACTCGTCTGAAATTCATGAAACTTGGCATGCTATCATGGAGCGGCATCAACATCCCGTGTTAAAAATTTGTCCCATTTGGAGCAGGGTCGGGTATAAGCTTCTCACAAACTAGAGCTTCTCACAACAAGCATGATGGTTTCGGTAGGGAACGTCCCACCTTTGGGGACAAAACGATATACATTGCCTCTTATTGATTTCAAAAAAATTCTAGTGTCAACATAGAACAACAGGAGTGTTGTGTCATTTTTTGTGATTTTTCGGGGTTCGTTTGGACATTTTTATGCATTAACTGGGTTTTCTAGGCATTTTATGTGCATAATTCAAATTTGAAATACAAGCACATGCTCCAATGCACTAAGGTTGGTTGAAAAATCTTATATGTGTCCTTGGGTGAATTTCTAGGTCCCATGCAAGAGATGGGAATGAAATTCAAACACTAGCGCACTGTTGATTGCTGGCAAAACGTTGAGATGCCTGGTTTCTAAATTCTAGTAAATCCAAAACTCGTCTGAAATTCGTGAAACTTGGCATGCTATCACGGAGCGACATCAACATCCCATGTTAAAAAATTTGTCCCATTTGGGGCAGGTTCGGGTATATGCTCCTCACAAACCAGAGCTTCTCACAACAAGCATGATGGTTTCTGTAGGGAATGTCCCACCTTTGGGGACGAAACGATACACATTGCCTCTTATTGCTTTCAAAAAATTTCTCTTGTCAACATAGAACAACATGAGTGTTGTGTCAATTTTTGGGATTTTTCGGGGTTCGTTTGGACATTTTTATGCATTAACTGAGTTTTCAATGCATTTATGTGCATAATTCAAATTTGAACTACATGCACATGCTCCAATGCATATAAATTGGGTGAAAAATCAAATCTGTGTCCTTGGGTGCATGCTTAGGTCCCATGCAAGAAATGGGAATGAATTTCAAACACCAAGGCACCGTTGATTGCCGGCAAAACATTGAGATGCCTGGTTTTAAAATTCTAGTAAATCCAAAACTTGTCTGAAATTCATGAAACTTGGCATGCTTTCATCGAGGGGCATCAACATGCCATGGTAAAAAATTTGTCCTGTTTGTGGCAGGTTTGGGTATATGCTTCTCACAAACCAAAGCTTCTCAGAACGAGCATCGTGGTTTCGGTAGGGAACGTCCCACCTTTGGGGACGAAACGATATCCACTGCCTCTTATTGCTTCCAAAATATTTCTCGTGTCAACATAGAACAACAGGAGTGTTGTGTCAATTTTTGTGATTTTTCGGGGTTCTTTTGGACATTTTTATGCATTAACTGAGTTTTCAATGCATTTATGTGCATAATTCAAATTTGAACTACATGCACATGCTCCAGTGCATATAAATTGGTTGAAAAATCAAATATGTGTCCTTGGGTGCATGCTTAGGTCCCATGCAATAAATGGGAATGAATTTCAATTACCAGGGCACTGTTGATTTCCGACAAATCATTGAGATGCCTGGTTTTTAAATTCTAGTAAATCCAAAACTCGTCTGAAATTCATGAAACTTGGCATGCTATCAGGAATGGCACCCGACATGATGTAGTATTTTTCGTGTCCATTTTGAGAGAAGGCACACTCAAATAATGACAGCCAACAAAGGCATTTTGAAAAAAATAGCTGCCACTTTAATATCTCAAACGTTTGTATAATTCAGAACGTGTGCTTTCTGTTAACCATTCACGTGACGCCATGTGTCTTGGTTTTAATGGATGTAGGAGGTGCCGTGCGGACAACTGCTTGACCTTGACTGAACGGGAGGCGTGCGAGCGCAGTCCGATGCGCAGGCTGACCGAGAGGCGTGCAAGCTATCCTCGAATGCACAGGCTCAGCGGGAAGCATGCGAGCTTTACGCTGCGCGGGCTCACTGGGAAGCGAGCCCTTTGACTTCCATGGCCGCCCGCCTTCCTCTCCATTAATGACGCCCGAGCCACTGTTTAATACGGGCGGCCTTACTGTTCGCCTCCCATTCCCCTCCCCCCGTAGACCTCCACCGCCATGGCGCAGAATGATCATCTGCCACTAGTCTTCAAGTTTGGTGAAGTCGACTCCGAGCCAGAGGAGATAGAAAATAAGGAGGAATGGGGCCTCATTGACATGGCCCAGAATGAGTTGGCCACGGCGGTTGCTGCCCCCGCTCCCGTCCCAGTTCCCATCCCCGCGCGCGCGCCATCGACCATCCCCGTAGCATTAACGGGCTGGTCGTCGAGCACTATCGCAGAGCTGGAAGCCCCGGGCGTCAGCGAGGTCTCCGCGGACCCGCGCGAGCTCGTGTACATGCCAGTACCAGCGCCCGTGCCCGTGCGCGCCCCTCCAGCCACCGTGGCACCGCCCCCGTGCGTTTGGCTGCACCTGCCGTGCCCGTGCGCGCCCCTCCACCCACCGCGGCACCGGTCCCCGTGCGTTTGGCTGCACCTGCCGCGCCCGTGCACGTGCCCATGCGCCCCCCCCTCAGCGGCATGGGACACTGCCGTCGACCGCTACCTCTTAGCGGCGCCAGTTGCCGTCCTCCCGCGCCCCGCCTGTCGATCGCGCGACGACATGATGTTTGATTTACAAGGGAAGAACATTTTATGCTGCCTTGAAGACTTCAACAACGGCATCCCGGAGGACGACAACGACAACGACGGTGCGGCACGCCGCCTCCGCAGCCGCCGGAAATAGTTTTTTCTGGTTTAATACTGTATCTCGAATTCTCGATCATATGAATATAAATTCGCAGTGTGACTGAACGAAAGTTATGGCTTGAATGAACTTGCGTTTTTATCTCTTAATATATAGACTTATCAAACGATTTTCTTTTGAGAAAAATGTCAACGGTTTTTAAATATAAAACACTCATCACAAATGTTTTAGTTAGAACACCCGTATGCAAACCGACGGCTTCCCCAGGAAGCCAATGGAAAATGTGCCGAGCAGGATTTCTGCATCCCTTCAACGCAAACGGTTGTTTTGCATGAACCGTGTGCAACCACGTACAAACAATTGGGTAAGATTTGCATATCTGTCATTTTGGGTATGTTGCCATTTCTCAAACTGGAAAGATTGACATTTGTTTATCTAGTAACATTGCCATTTGTCAACATTGTAACACTGCGATTTGTCAAAATATGCAGCTACAAATCACTAGCACTATCTAATTTTTGCAACTAAAATCACTAGCACTGTTCATATGGACACCACTAGCAGGTGTGAGTTCATGGAAGCATATGCAAATGTACCATTGATTACATACAACAAGTCATCAACCCACAACGACAACGAGGATACACGTTGGATTATAGATCATTTCCAACAAAACATTCTAGTAAAAAAATCTCAGACAACAAATAACAAAGCGATGAAATGAACTTCAGCTCAACCACTCGTCGGCATTGGAAACGCTTGCTTTGAACCAGAAGTGATTCTCTGGGAAGGGCCAGCTACTATCAATCTCGAGACCGACGCAGGACTGATCATCCAGGCTGAAGCGGCCTATTTCAATACCCATATTGGGACGGTAGGGAAGCATAGTAATGTTCGAGGTATAGATATAGTTGCTTCTCATAAATGGCAGTAACATTGTGTCAACAACAGATGGATCGCCTTCCACCATCATTGGATAGTTTTGTCCATGGAAGAGCGAGTTTCCTCCAAGACTTTCAATACTGAACTAGGGAGAAGGTGTTGGCGCTAGTACACCAGTATCCATCCCGAATACCCTGCAACGGATGTTGGAATAGGTCCAGAGAGTGCGACCATACGAGACAACACCTGCTTCCTTAGCACCATCAGCAGTGCCCCGTATACAGAGAAGAAGAGGTGATCCATCGGAATAAGTTGCCAGGCGCCACTGAGTATATGGGTCCTGCTCGTCCTCATGCTCATGAATAAAAATTTCAGGTATAGGTGGTGGAATGTTCACAGGACCTTGGAAACACAAGAAGGTTAATTACTAAAGGGAAACTAGCTAACCCGCATGCATGTGGATGAAACAATTATAATTACGGTGGAAGACAAACGTACCGAAATCATGAGGATTCCATGCAAAAACAGTGCCACAAGTGGTGGTAGCAAACACAAGACCCTCGTATTGAATTGCATCACAGTACTCATCCGTGTATAGACACTGATTTTTGAGCAAAAATATACATCGAGTCGAACCAGGAAGGACGGCAACAAGCTTGTCGAAGATAGCAACAACATAAGAATTCCTATAACCCCAAGAGCGGTTGGGAACTCGACAAATTGCTATCTTCCGTAGACGACAGTCAGCATGATCGTATTTGAACTCACGTAGTATACCGGTGTACTCAACCTCTAGGCGGTCGTCTGGGATTTTTCGAAGTGGAACCCGGTGACGAGTGTACACATTCACAAGTTCCCACTCGCAGTTGTACCCAATATAAACAACCCAATCTCCACTTGCGCCTGCCCAAGCCTTGCCCTCAAGCGATGGCATCTTAACATCATACGTATCATTATCAAGCGGCACCAACTTACACAAGGTGAGGCTTCCCTCGTCCCGGTGCCAGTCAGCAGGGTCACGGCAAAGAAGATAGGGGAGATCAAACCACTCCTGAACCCTTGGGTTCCTTGTAATGTTGTTATTAGTTGAGTCGAGAATGGTCTTGAATGAACCTGCCATGCTAGCCGAGGTGATGGCATTGCACCGATCAATGAGTTCCTCCACCGTGTCATCATTCAGATCGGGGCAAGAATAACGAGGTCGTTTCCGGCTTGTTCCCTCCATGGAGAAGACGATCAAACAATGGCAGAAGGAAGGGTGAAGGCAAATGGAGGAGGGAGGAAGAGCTAGCGTGCGACAGCAGTTCCAAATCGAGAGGGAAAGGCGAAGAGTCGGTGGACGATTGCCATGGTACACGAAGAGGCTCCTAGGGAGCGAACGGTTGCCACTGAGGTCACACACTGACGACAAGGCCCGAGTGAACCACATGCAATCCCATCGCACAACACACATGTCTTGTTAAGTTGAACCGTTTCTGTTCTCTTGTGTCAACGGAAACAGTTCATCCGAGTGAAACGCATGCCGTATATCGCACACACCTTGATCTGGCTGACCGTTTCTTTTGTGTTGCCTAATCACAAATAGTTCATCCGAGTGAACCGTATGCTGTATATCGCACACACCTTCATCTGGCTCCCCGTTTCTTTTCTGTTGCCTAATCAAAAACAGTTCATCCGAGTGAACCGTATGCTTTGTCTCGCACACGCCTTCATCTGACTGCTTGTTTCTTTTGTTCCTCCTCACTGGAAACAGTTAATTGAACTAAACAATATGCCCTTCATCGCAAACGCAACTAAAATATGAACCGTGTTTGATGCATCCTCCATCGCAAACGTTTTCACCTTTTTTGACGGTTTTCATACAGCACCGTTTGCGATTATTGCATCGCACAGTTTCTCGAAGGGTCTCTGATCGTAGTTTCATGTTAGCAGCATCCTGTAGTAGTGATATGACCCAAAGAAATTATGAGAATTATTTGGGAATTTTGTGGAAGACAGAAATATAGGTTGCTTCACAACCTAGGGCAAATAGGGTAATTCCTTTAATAGAAAAAGGAATATTCCCAATAAAAATAATATTGGGATTGGGCTAAGATGAAAATGACAAGGTCTTGAGATGGTTTTGAGGATGACAAGCCACTTGGGAGCCTAAGAAGTGATTATCTTCCCACGTTTCAAGACCACAGAGCCACGGAAAAACAAATCCAAGCAAAATCCATAGAAAATCAAAAGAAAAAGAAAGGGCCAAAATCCAGGGTGTCACAAACCTTTCCCCCTTAAAGAAATCTCGTCCTCGAGATTTGGTTGCTCAAGGAACAAATATAAATATGCCTGACTTAAGGAAACCGTTTCCAACTCGGGTATCCTTTTCCTTATATGATTGTTCCTAGCGAAATTTATATGGCTTGACTGCATGTCCCTAGGGTGGTTTGCTTCACCGTATCCGATATTCTCACAGATCTTTCCTCATATGTTCATGCTTATACTGGCTCCAATTTCTTTCATATTTGCTGACTTAACTAGGGTGCGGTGGATCATCGTGACTGAGATATATGCCCTTTTCACACAAGTCCGTGAGTCGTTTCCGATGGATGTATCATCTAGTACTGACAACATTCCATGGAGTCATAAACCAATTTTCTTGGTGGGCACGAATTCCTTTCATCCTGGCATCGGGTTGCTTACTTAGATGCATGTCCTTCGTGTTCAACATAGTGACGTGAATCATAACTATTCTTCTGGCAAAATCTGACTTCTCACAGGAGTTTCTGAATCATCTTGACTAGATCCACTATCTTGATTATCAAATCCGTACCAAATATTTGACTATCGCCTGTTGTGACCAGCATAAAAGAGGTACGACCTCAGAACAATAGTATCCACCAACTTGACTGACAGTGGAGGACTTGGCCATATATCTTAATGCTTCGTGTGACCATGGGTTCAGTCAGGGGAAATATTTCGACCGACGTACCTTTATCCTCATCTCCTGACATGGTAACTTCATTTAAATGGCAGGTTCATCGTCTCTCAAGTTTTAACCGTAGGAAATGATTATCCGAACCCTTGCAAGAAATCGGCAAATAAATCAGTAGCCACCAAAACGGTCTGTACAACTCAGATCTGGGACATTACTAAAATAACTCAACCACGGCTCCAGACAGCCGAAAAGCAGCTCAGAGCATGAGACTATGTTGATCAGAAGAAAGTGGCAGTTCCCTAAGACGGCCGAAAAGCAGCTCATAGCATAGGGCCACTGTCACAAAAAGAAACTCAACAGCTGTACGTGACGGCAGGAAACCAGCTCAGAACTCGTGAAAGTTGTTGAATAGAGAGAAATAAAGTCAGCATCCACCCCGGATGGCCAAAAACAGCTCAGATCACAGGCGTGGTGCCGTCACTAGAGAAAAGTAGACAAGGGCTCATCAGGATCATATACCAGCTTCGCAGGTACTTTTACAGAGCTCACTGTGGTCGTCAATCTTTATAGTCCCTTGTCACACTGAGGTGTATAACTGGCCTCCTTCTTTTAACAATACTCATGTGGTTGTCAGATTCCATTTACATCATTGTTCGAGTGACTTGCAAGACCTTGGTTGTGTGCTGACAATGAAAGCATGTGTAGCTGAGCATTTGGTTCCCGAGAGAGACACTTGTGTCCAAATTGGCTCGTGTTCCTGACCAAACTGTTGTGGATCTGATTTTTGAGATACGCTGCCATATGCTGTCAACTCACTATGTAATACCTTGTACCAGTGTCGTACTGAGGAAGATTGGACTACTTGTGTTGGAAACCATCGAAAGTATCGTGCTGAGGAAGACTGGGCACTGTACTTCAGAAGCTTCCCCCCTTAAAGACTTGCTGGGGAAGACTAGGTACCTTATGCCAGAAGCTTTTGCGGTGGCTTACTGAGGAAGACGAAGTATCTTGTGTTGGAAGTCATCCACATATCATAACAAGGAAGACTAAGGAATCTTGCATTGGAAGCTTCTCTGGTAGATTGCAAGGGAAGACTGGGTTGCTTACACTAGAAACTTCTCACTGTGGTATGCTGACTGAATGCCATATATATATCCTTTAATATTTTGTGGGTTACTTGTATAAGAAAGGGCGTTCGATTATCCTTCTTGCTGAGTGTTGAATTCATAGTACATTCTGACTAGTTTCCAGTGTATAGCATGGTTCAAATCTTACTCATAGCAGAATCAACCTTGTATATGAACCATACCTTTGACTCGATGATATTTTGTTGGTCTTGCACACAACTTTTCTTCCAACTGATTTCATCATTACTGATGTGAAGATTGCACAATGATGCAGACTTGATGCTGAAAATCAACCTAGAGTATCATTTGCATTTAGACTAGATATTTCCAGTACAATGTAGTCGGTTGAGAATTCCATAATATTTAGCTGAGCTTCCAAATATTTGAACTCCTTGTTGATTCTTCAGGTCCGGTATCGGTTGACGAGCAACTTTAATAAGGGGAAATAATGTAACACTGGGGGCCCAAAGAAAGAAGCAAAAGAAACGACAAAAACACACACAATGCATACAGATAATATTATTTCAAGCAACATCATATATTACTGCTACTCACAACAATAATATGCATGCATACCTAAGCACACAAATTTTGTGGAAACTCCGGTATTGCAATCTATTATGCTGTGGCGGTGTGCACGAAAGTGAATTCTCGTGTGGAAGGAGTTGGTGTAAACAAGGTTACACCCATCACTGGCTTAACACCGGTCGCATCTGGGCGGACACGGAGGTCACGATCACACCATCATCAAGCATACGGAAGGGAAGCGTACACATCCAAAGAATGGGGTGACAGGGTAGGGTATAGGTGAAAACAAGGCCTGCTGACATTGCCCTTTTCTGATAGCAGAGATCAGTAAGGGTTGCCAACACTGCGAGATGAATGGCACGATTCGGGATAGAAACATGGCTATCATCGAAAAGGTAGGGGTGACTGGTGGAAGGATAAGGATGCGATACCCGCAAATGGTGTCTGGGACACTTGGTACCTCGGTATCACTCCGCTGGGACAGAGATAATGCTGAACACCGAAGAGCAGGTATGCAAAGAAGGAGGGTGCAGGTAGTGGATCGAAACCGATGCCACCTACACTCACAAGATCAATCGTTAGCGACAAAATAATGAGTCTATATGCATGCTATGCAACAAACAAATGCAACAATCAAATGCAGCATACTGACAAGACTCTATACTACCACTTTCTCATGTTCGCACGAACTAGCGCGCTCTAGAGCCAGACCTGCTCTGATACCAACCGTTGTGGCACTCCGGCTCAGAGGAAGCCGGAACGCCCCGCATTCCAGCCCAGAGACAAGTCTTCTGGAATAGTGCAAATCAGCTCTTTATTACAAATACTCAAGGATACAAGGGTTCCGATACAACCAGGAATTACATCAGCATGGCGATGCTAAGCCTGCCAAGGTTGCTCTATGCTAGCAGCAGAACTACTCATAGCAGCGGAATAACTTCTAGCAGCGGAACAACGATGATGATGATGGACTCCACTCCGCAGGGACTCTGGCTGGAACGCTTATCCTAGCTCGCCAACAAGGATCCACGGCAAACATGTAAGCAGACAAAGCATGACCTGCAAACTGGCATGACATGCCAGGTCAGTACATTGAATGTACTTGCAAGCTCACAACAACCAGAAGCAATCAAGACAAACAACAGCATGGCATTTACAGGTTAAACAAGCATGAGCATGATACAACTAGAACAACACGGCATGTACAAGATGAACATGATACCACTAGAACATTATCAACATGGCATGAACATATTACTTGAGACATGAAAAATGATGGTACTAGCATGCAACATATTAACAATACCATGCACCAACTTACTCTGTTCGGGGTTACCTCGTAACCACCACATGAATCACTTACCACCATGGTCCTCACACGGTCATCTCAGGATCGAATCAAGTTGGTATTAACAGTACCTTAGTAAGCATTACATGACCACAAGAAGCTTGATCTTTTCCCTTGGTTCTCGCATAACACCATAAATCTCAAACACCTTCGGTATCCTCGATACCACTGTGATCCTCTCGCGATCACATAAGTATCAACCACTTCTTTCATCATCGAACTGGGGTTGTTATTAAACAGGTTATTCTTACTATTGACCCATAGTGTTCCCTACTACGAACTGGGCCCTTATCCACGAGCACGGCTATCGATAGATTAAACACACTCTGCAGAGGTTAGCACACTGTACCCACACCACGGAACCCAAGGCCTCGTGCTCCCATTCGGGTGGACCAACGGTGTTTCGACAAAACCGATCTACTGCCATGACACTCTCCCGGCCACTCCGACAAACTCCCCATTGGGCTAAGTCATGGATGGCCCCGATGTCACCTCATGACACCCAACGGCCACCGTCGTGGCAAAACATAAACGGTCCCAAACGGGGACAAAAGCACGCAAACAGCTCGGGCACACAAGGCTTATGTTCGCCTACCTGATCAGGGCAGCGCGCGCCCATAACCTTCCGTTGGAGGCACCAACGAGAGGCACGACAATAGACCCAGTTAGGAGCCCCCATTAAGCAAGTGTGGCTGCACTGGCAAGTTCGATTTTGATGGCACTATGACTCAGCCAACAGGTGTTCAAGTTCGATTAATGTCCGTTTTAACTTGAATGTAATGAGCTGAGTCATAATAACATGATGAAATAACAATGCATATGAGCACGATATCAACATGAGCATGGATGAACCACATCACTATTTAACATATCAGCAACAACAAATCATTTACCCTACTGGATGCACCTGAGCATGGCATAGTAATGAATAACACAATAACAACACTACATAAGAACATAGCATGACCACTAGCATCGGAAATATTTACCATAAAAGAGCATGATAATAATGCTAGCAAGTAACTATTTAAACAACTGAAGCAGAATGACCATATCATAATAATAAGCATGGATTCACGAGCATATATAAAGCATTCATAAAATTTTAACCGACACACAATATTTAAATATTCAAGTTGAAAACCATGGCTACTGCAAATCCATCATGCAAGTGGCTTTCATGGCTTGCCTGGGGTTGCCAGATACTCCGGGGAGAAGTGCGATGAAGCTCGCGGAAAGATTCGCCGGACGCTTCACTCTCGGAGGGGGCTGATAAGGGCAAGGGTATAAAGGTCATTTTCACAATGGGACCACCTAGTGAAAATTATACCAACAGAAGGATCTCGACGAGATGAAGAAGTAGGCATTGGATTCACCTCAAACAGAGTTATGGTCGCGAAGATACGAGGGGTGGAAGATTAGGGACCAATCTATAAATATTGTTCCTACAAACAAGTCCCTGGGAGGAAAAACATAAAGTGTCTTTTGAGAAATACGCTTTCAGAGAGAGAAAGCGTACTTTGGGCCGAAGAAGAATGAGAATGCTTTTTCTAGAGGCGAAAGTGTATTTGCGGAAATACGTTTCCACTTAAAAACACGCGGGCCCGAGATGGGTCAACGGCCAGGTCACTTATAGGTGGGTCCAGGGGGGGCGGCCCGGACTTCTTCCACTCGTTCCCCTGACAGGAAACAGAGACGGGGTAGGGGAGTCTTGGCCGGCGGCGGGCCTGGCCGGCCCCGGCTGTTCCCAGAGGAGCTGGGACCTCCGACGGCACCAGGGCGGTTTGCCGCTCCCGCCTGCCCAGTGCACGAACGCCGAGAGGGAGCGAGGCCGTGAAGGTGTGGGCCTCGGTAGAACGGCTTCGGCCAGATCTTGGGGACGGCCACTGATGACCGAACGACGAAGAAGATGAGGTGGAGTGGCTCACTGGAGGCCGCCTATGGGACCAAGCGGCCCCTTGCTGGTTTGGCGGGGGACGTCGCGTTGCACAAAGAGCAGACCAGCGCGCGGCAGCACGGTAGAGAGCACACAAGCAATTTACCTAGGTTCGGGCCACCGTGAGGTGTAAGACCCTACTCCTGCTTTGGTGGAATGATGGTGGAAATGAACGTGGTGGTACGTGGTACACTTGCCTGACAAGGCCTGCCTGAGGGCTACGGTGACCACAAGTGTATGGTGGCTTGGGTTCTGTCAAGTTTCCAACCCTCTAACCCCTCCTACGATTGTCATGGGCCTCCTTTTATAGATTAAGGGGTCACCACAGTGGCAAAACAGTCATTACCCACTGATATGATAGCAAACAGTGCTATCATACCTAACTCTGCGGGCTGGCAGGGTGCATTAAATGCACCGCTCAGTGTCACATCACTAGCTGCCCGGCAAGGCCTGCTGGGCTTATCTTGCCAGCTCCGCACCTATTCTCTTGACACGTTGTTGGATGGGTGTCACCTGTGGGTTTCTTCTGTAGGAGATGGCTGCCATGTGGCAAATGCTACAACTTAATCACCTTGCGGCTGGACACCGCACTGATTGACGACGTGGGACGTACTTGCGCGGTTGGCGGGGTGATTCAGTCCCTGCGAGCCCCGGCAGGCGCTGCCGGGGAGTCTTGGTTGCTTGCTTCTAGTGGGGGCCTGACCCCTTGCCGGGCTCACCTGCCCAGCAAGGGAGGCCCTTCTCTTGCCGATATCCTGCTCCTTTGGCTCGATCTCGATCTCTTTGAGCTGCATGTTGGTTCTTCAAGTTTCTTGGCTCTTCAATCCCTATCTTGAGCTGATGCTTCAATCTTGATCTTGTGCATGTGCACAGTTGGGCAACATACCCGGGGTCTGTTGCACCGACAGAACCCCCAGGCCTGCCCCGATCGCGCTGCAGAGCGTCGATGGGGTAGGGCCTAATAAGTGCACAGGCAGGGCTGCTGAAGGGGTTGGCCCCTTGAAGTTTTCCTTTGCTGCTTCATTAGCCTTGATCTTGGGGCGGTTTTCGATTTCCATGCGCGCGGTGCGCGATGTCGCGGAAGAACTTGGAACGTGGCCCGCGGATTCTCCTCGCCCCATGATCACGGGGCAAAAACTGCCATCCCACTAGCCCCCCATCCCGCATGCACCTCGCCACATGCTCCGCATGCATTGGGCATGGTAAGTGGTGGATGCGGAGGTCACGGGGAAGAGTGATGTAGCTGAAACCCAGAGCGTCGATGGTTGGGGCAGAGGGGCGGTCTCGGCCCTCAGAGCCATAGTGGGTGCAGAGAGGCCACATTGGAGGAGAGAGGTAGCCGTCTTTCATAGGAGAGGGCAGCCCCTTGCCCTGTTTCCCTATAAAAAGGGCCCGGGGCAGGGCTCTTCAGCACACACACTCCTCCTTCTCTTCTGTTATCCTTCTTATCTAACCATGGTGCAAGGGCGAGGGCATGGTGGAGCTCCGGTGGCGGCGACGAGGGCTTCTTCTTGACAGCGCGCCCCTCCTCCCCCGGACCCTGAGGTAGCAGAGCCGTCCACATGGAGGGGAGGAAGGGGCGTGGTCATGGTCGCCGCATTGCTCGAGGAGGAGGAGGACGGGGCGGCGCCCCGGTGGTGCCTCCGCCGGCGGCCCCACCCCCGATGGAGGGCCATGTCGGGGACCAACCTCGAAAGTTCATCATCAGGCTGTATAACCCCCTGTGTAGTCGCCTTCATCTTCCATCCTTCTTTGCACGGGAGATGGAGCTCGAGCAGCCGCGCGCCCTGAGGCTGCACATGAGGGGCTGTGGGGATGGGAGCACGAGGGTTGACATCGACCTCCCTGCCGATCATGTCATGTACCCCCATCGCGGCTGGAAGACCTTTGCCTGGGACCATAGCTTTTCCGAGGGGCACATTCTCCATTTCAAATTAATGGAGAATGGCTTGCTCTCCGTCAAGATCTTTGGGCACTCGGGAGGCCGCTTAGGGCGCTGCGTGCAGAGCTCGACCGACGACGAAAGCTCCTCCTCGAGCGAAAGCGACGAGGAGGACAGCGACGACGATGATGACGGCAGCAGGAGGAGGGGCGACGACTCTGACTCCGGCTGATTGTCGCCCACACCATCTTCATCAAGCGGCAGCACCATCATCTGCATCTGCATCTCCTCCCGGCAATGTGATTTACCGGGGAGTAGGATGCAGAGGTGCGGATGGTGCTGCGAGGCTCCTCCAGCAGTCTTCTAGCTGGACCCCGGCAGGCTTCCTCTCGAGCTGCAGCTTCATTAGCCCTGCCGAGTCCTGCTGGCCCTGGTGACGGTGGTTGACGGGGTCGCCTTCCGCCGTGCTCTACATCGAGGCATTCCCTCGCGCTTCTGCTTCCCCCGGGCTACCTCTCCTGGAGCCCGATGAGAGC
Organism: Triticum aestivum; assembly: GCF_018294505.1. NCBI lineage: Eukaryota > Viridiplantae > Streptophyta > Magnoliopsida > Poales > Poaceae > Triticum > Triticum aestivum. The sequence continues at coordinate 111,039,265 of NC_057796.1, forward strand.
GGGCCGGGCCTTCACCTTGGCGGTCCTTTTGCCCTCATCACCTTTGACGGCTGCACCTAGGGGGAGAGGGACAAGAAAGGGCATCACGGAGCACTTATCTTTTTTCAACCTTAAACCTGTAGGCAATCGCCAAATTTTAATTGAAATAATGTAATATCTAAAGTCCATCTTTGTATTCAGTAATGCTTGTACTTGTAACTGCATATGAATGAAAAAGATGAATCTTGTCGAGAACTTGTGCATGTGTATGTCCATGTAGAGGCAAAGTGTCTCTTTAATAGAATAAATGAGTTGTCCCCGGCAAGATATCCTGCCGGTGCCCTCTTTTGTCTGCCGGAGAGCTCTGTCTGCCGGAGAATAGACAGAGGGGCCAGCCCCTCCCCAACTCCTTTTCCCCAAAGGCCACTACGACCACCCTGACCAAAGTAGCATTCGAGTCATGGATGGGACCACCTAAGTTTCAAAGAGGGAGGCGAGGTTTTCTCATGCAAAGTTGTAGCTTTACACAATACTAATGGACAAGAGGTGAACTTATCTGTTTGGCTTGCCGGGGATCGTCGTGCCGTGCAATCTTCCCGTCCTTTGTCGAAGCCAGGTTCATAGCAAGAACTTGCAACTCCATGTAGATGAGAATGAAAGCAGGATGCAATCCTATCTATATGCATATGCAAATGCTCATGAAATGTGAATGCAGTGATCTGGGTGTGCTTGTGCATGCATGCAATCTTAGTTGGGGCCCCCTACAGCGCTTCTTTATTTTCTCTTGCACGGGGTCATCGCCCCGGCTTGTACAAGGGGTTACGTGCAACTTCAGCACTGCCATGTACAATGGGTGGCTGCCGGGCCGCCTTACGGGTAGAACTTACGGAGATGCTCATGTTCCATGAGTTTTGCAACGGTGTGCCATCTCCGGTCTCCAGACGGACTGCGCCAGGTCTGGAGACTCGTGCAACCCGGTAAGGGCCTTCCCACTTCGGTAATAACTTGTGTGTACCCTTGGCGGACTGAACGCGCCTAAGGACAAGATCACCTTCCTCAAAATACCGGGCACGAACCCTGTGGCTATGATAATGACGCAAGGCTTGCTGATAGCGTGCAGCACGCGTAGCGGCCCGGAGATGGTTCTCCTCGAGTAGCACAGCGTCGTCACGCCGGTGCTGATCCTGCGCTACTTCATCATAGGAAAGCAACCGAGGAGACCCGTAAATGAGTTCTATGGGGATAATTTCTTCTGCCCCGTAGACCAGGGAGAAGGGAGTCTACCCGGTAGCTTGATTAGGTGACGTTCTGAGGGACCAGAGAACTACCGGCAGCTCCTCGATCCACTGCCTGTCATGTTTCTGCAGTGTATCGGAAGTCCTTGTCTTGAGTCCACGAAGCACTTCAGCGTTCGCCCTCTCAGCTTGTCCATTGCTCCGGGGGTGTGCCACAAAGGCAAATGATATCTTGCATCCGAGGGCTTGAACGTATTGCATGGAGGCGTGGCTCGTGAATTGGGTGCCGTTGTCAGTGATGATCCTTGCCGGAACTCCGAAACGACACACCAATTCTTTCAAGAACTTGATAGCTGATTGAGCAGTCACCTTCCTCACGGTAGTCACTTCTGGCCACTTTGTAAACTTGTCGATGGCAACGAACAAGAATTCAAAGCCCCCGATTGCTCGGGGGAAGGGGCCGAGGATATCGAGCCCCCAGACCGAAAATGGCCATGATAGAGGGATAGTTTGAAGAGCTTGGGCAGGCAGGTGTGTTTTCTTGGAATGGAACTGATAGGCTTCACATGTCGTGACGAGCTCAACTGCGTCTTGGAGGGCTGTGGGCAGATAGAATCCTTGCCGGAATGCTTTCCCAACTAATGCCCTTGATCCAATGCGTGAGCCGCACATTCCTCTGTGAATCTCAGCCAACAGTTCCTTTTCGTCCTCCCGGCAGACACACTTCAATTTCACACCGTTGGGCCTCCTTCTGTACAGAGTGTCATCGACAAACTGATACATACTGGCCCTCCGGGCTACTTTCTCAGCTTCATCTGGGTTGCCGGGGAGTTCTCCGGTTTGGATGAAGTGGACGATGTGCCTTACCCAAGTTGGAGCCTGAGGCTCGGCAACGAGGACTAGCGGCACCTCCTCGGCTGCTGGAGCTCCAGACTCGTTCGCGGGGTCCATAAGCCCGGCTGGAGGGGGTGGTCCGGCAGGCTGTGAGGAGTTGTTTCCGGCAGGGTCTCTGTGTTACCTCTTGAGCATGAGTTGGTTTTCCCTTGAAGAGGAAAGGGTGATGCAGCAAAGTAGCATAAGTATTTCCCTCAGTTTTTGAGAACCAAGGTATCAATCCAGTAAGAGACTACACGCAAATCCCTAGTACCTGCACAAACAATCAAGAACCTTGCAACCAATGCGATAAAGGGGTTGTCAATCCCTTCACGGCCACTTGCAAAAGTGAGATCTGATAAAGATAATAAGATAGATATTTTTGGTATTTTTGTTGTATAGATTGGAAAGAAAATATTGCAAAATAAACGGCGACAGAAATAGCTAGTTAATAGGAAAATAATAGGATGTAAAGTAGACCCAGGGGCCATAGGTTTCACTAGTGGCTTCTCTCAAGATAGCATGTATTATGGTGGGTGAACAAATTACTGCCGAGCAATTGATAGAAAAGCGCATAGTTATGATGATATCTAAGGCAATGATCATGAATATAGGCATCACGTCCGTGTCAAGTAGACCAAAACGATTCTGCATCTACTACTATTACTCCACACATCGACCGCTATCCAGCATGCATCTAGAGTATTAAATTCATAAGAACGGAGTAACGCATTAGGCAAGATGACATGATGTAGAGGGATAAACTCAAGCAATATGATATAAACTCCATCTTTTTATCCTTGATGGCAACAATACAATACGTGCCTTGCTGCCCCTGCTGTCACTGGGAAAGGACACCGCAAGATTGAACCCAAAGCTAAGCACTTCTCCCATTGCAAGAAACATCAATCTAGTAGGCCAAACTAAACCGATAATTCGAAGAGACTTGCAAAGATATCAAATCACGCATATTAGAATTAAGAGAAGAATCAAATAATATTCAAAGATAATCAAGTTCATAAACCCACAATTCATCGGATCTCGGCAAACACACCGCAAAAAGAGTTACATCGAATAGATCTCCAAGAAGATCGAGGAGAACTTTGTATTGAGATCCAAAGAGAGAGAAGAAGTCACCTAGCTAATAACTATGGACCCGAAGGTCTGTGGTAAACTACTCACACATCATCGGAGAGGCTATCGTGTTGATGTAGAAGCCCTCCGTGATCGAATCCCCCTCCGGCAGATTGCCGGAAAAGGCCCCAAGATGGGATCACATGGGTACAGAAGGTTGCGGCGGTGGAAAATAGGTTTCGTGGCTCTCCCCGAAGGTTTCAGGGTATAAGAGTATATATAGACGAAAGAAGTAGGTCGGTGGAGCTGCGAGGGGCCCACGAGGGTGGGGTGCGCGCCCTCCTTCCTTGTGGGTTCCTCGCTGCTTCCTTGACGTTCACTCCAAGTCTCCTGGATTGTGTTTGTTCCAAAAAGATCCTCGCGAAGTTTTCATTCCGTTTGGATTCCGTTTTATATTCCTTTTATGCGAAACACTGAAATAGGCAAAGAAATAGCAATTTGCACTGGGCCTTCGGCTAATAGGTTAGTCCCAAAAATAATATAAAAAGGTATATTAAAGCCCATTAAACATCCAAAATAGATAATATAATAGCATGGACCAATCAAAAATTATAGATACGTTGGAGACGTATCAAGCATCCCCAAGCTTAATTCCTGCTCGTCCTCGAGTAGGTAAATGATAAAAACAAAAAATTTGATGTGGAATGCTACCCAACATAATTTTCAATGCAATTCTCTTTATTGTGGCATGAATATTCAGATCCGAAAGATTCAAGACAAAAGTTTAATATTGACATAAAAATAATAATACTTCAAGCATACTAACTAAGCAATTATGTCTTCTCAAAATAACATGGCCAAACAAAGCTTATCCCTACAAAATCATATAGTTTGTCTATGCTTCTTTTTCGTCACACAAAATGCTCTCATCATGCACAATCCCGATGACAAGCCAAGCAATTGTTTCATACTTTAGTATTCTCAAACTTTTTCAACTTTCACGCAATACATGAGCGTGAGCCATGGACATAGCACTATGGGTGGAATAGAATATAATGATGGGGGTTGTGTGGAGAAGACAAAAAGGATAAAGTCTCACATTGACGCGGCTAATCAACGGGCTAGGGAGATGCCCATCAATTGATGTCAATGCAAGGAGTAGGGATTGCCATGCAACGGATGCACTAGAGCTATAAATGTATGAAAGTTCAACAAAAGAAACTAAGTGGGTGTGCATCCAAGTTGCTTGCTCACGAAGACCTAGGCATTTAAGGAAGCCCATTGTTGGAATATACAAGCCAAGTTCCATAACGAAAAATTCCCACTAGTATATGAAAGTGACAAAATAAGAGACTCTCTATCATAAAGATCATGGTGCTACTTTGAAGCACAAGTGTGGAAAAAAGGATAGTAGCATTGTCCCTTCTTTTATTTATTTATATATTTTTTTGGGGCCTTTCTTTTTTTTGGCCTTTCTCTTTTTTGGCCTTTCTTTTTTTTGGCTTTTCCCTTTTTTTCATGGGACAATGCTCTATTAATGATAATCATCACACTTATATTTATTTACAACTCAATGATTACAACTCGATACTAGAACAAAATATGACTCTATACGAGTGCCTCCGGCGGTGTACCGGGATGGGTAACGAATCAAGAGTGACATGTATGAAAATTATGCATGGTGGCCTTGCCGCAAATACGATGTCAACTACATGATTATGCAAGGCAATATGACAATGATGAAGTGTGTCATAATAAATGGAACAGTGGAAAGTTGCATGGCAATATATCTCGGAATGGCTATGGAAATGCCATAATAGGTAGGTATGGTGGCTGTTTTGAGGAAGATATAAGGAGGTTTATGTGTGATTGAGTGTATCATATCACGGGCTTTGGATGCACAGGCGAAGTTTGCACCAACTCTCGAGGTGAGAAAGGGCAATGCACAGTACCGAAGAGGCTAGCAATGATGGAAAGGTGAGAGTGCGTATAATCCATGGACTCAACATTAGTCATAAAGAACTCACATACTTATTGCAAAAATCTACAAGTCATCAAAAACCAAGCACTACGCGCATGCTCCTAGGGGGATAGATTGGTAGGAAAAGACCATCGCTCGTCCCCGACCGCCACTCATAAGGATGACAATCAAAGAACACCTCATGTTTCAAATTTGTTACACAACGGTTACCATACGTGCATGCTACGGGACTTGTAAACTTCAACACAAGTATTTCTCAAATTCACAATTACTCAACTAGCACGACTCTAATATTACCATCTTCATATCTCAAAACAATCATCAAGTATCAAACTTCTCATAGTATTCAATGCACTCTATATGAAAGTTTTTATTATACCCATCTTGGATGCCTATCATATTAGGACTAATTTTATAGCCAAAGCAAATTACCATGCTGTTATAATGGAATCTCAAAATAATATAAGTGAAGCATGAGAGATCAATAATTTCTATAAAATAAAACCACCACCGTGCTCTAAAAATGTATAAGTGAAGCACTAGAGCAAAATTATCTAGCTCAAAAGATATAAGTGAAGCACATAGAGTATTCTAATAAATTCTGATTCACGTGTGTCTCCCCCAAAAGGTGTGTACAGCAAGGATGACTGTGGTAAAATAAAAAAAGACTCAAATCATACAAGACGCTCCAAGCAAAACACATATCATGTGGTGACTAAAAATATAGCCTCAAGTAAAGTTACTGATAGATGAAGACGAAAGAGGGGATGCCTTCCAGGGCATCCCCAAGCTTAGGCTTTTGGTTGTCCTTGAATTTTACCTTGGGGTGCCTGGGGCATCCCCAAGCTTAGGCTCTTGCCACTCCTTGTTCCATAATCCATCAAATCTTTACCCAAAACATGAAAACTTCACAACACAAAACTCAACAGAAAATCTCATGAGCTCCGTTAGTTTAAGAAAACAAACCACCACCTTAAGGTACTGTAATGAACTCATTCTTTATTAATATTGGTGTTAAACCTACTGTATTCCAACTTCTCTATGGTTCATACCCCCCGATACTAGCCATAGATTCATCAAAATAAGCAAACAACACACGAGAAACAGAATCTGTCAAAAGCAGAAAAGTCTGTAGCAATCTGATTTGTTCGAATACTTCTGGAACTCCAAAAATTCTGAAAAACTAGGACAACCTGTACAATTTGTATATAGATCTACTGCACAAAGAATTAGCAATTTATCACGTTCTGGTGAATTTTAACAATTATCTTCGTGAGCGCAAAGTTTCTGTCTTTTTCAGCAAGATCAAACAACTATCACCCAAGAAGATCCTATTGGTTCTACTTGGCACAAACACTAACTAAAACATAAAAACAAATCTAAACAAAAGCTAGATGAATTATTTATTACTAAACAGAAACAAAAATAAAATTGGGTTGCCTCCCAACAAGCGCTATCGTTTAACGCCCCTAGCTAGGCATTGATAATTTTAATGATGCTCACATCAAAGACAAGAATTAAAGCACAAAGAGAGCATCATAGAACACGTGATAAACACATCTAAGTCTAACATACTTCCTATGCATAGGCATTTTATAAGCAAACAAATTATCATAGCAAGCAAAAATTAGCATATGCAAGGAAGAAGAAAGAGACGATAGCAATCTCAACATGACGAGAGGTAATTTAGTAAGATAAAAATTTCTGCAACCATATTTTCCTCTCGCATAATAATTACATGTAGGATCATAGGAAAATTCAACAAAATAGCTATCACATAACATATTCTCAACACGATCCACATGCATGCTAAGTTGACACTCTTCCAAAATAGTAGGATTATCATTAACTAAAGTCATGACCTCTCCAAACCCACTTTTATCAAAAATACCATAAGATTGAACATTCTCCAAATCTGTGGGATCTAAAGTTGACACTCTTCCAAACCCACTTTCAATATTATTTCGAACACTATTATCAATCTCATATTCATCATGGGGCTTAAATAAATTTTCAAGATCATAAGAAGAATCGCCCCAATCATGACCATTGCAACAAGTAGTAGACATAGAAAAACTAGCATCCCCAAGCTTAGGGTTTTGCATATTATTAGCACAATTGACATCAAGAGAGTTTATAGTAAAATCATTGCAATAATGCTTTTTATTCAAGAAGCTATCGTGAATCTCGTCATGAATTTCTTCATCACAATTTTCAGATTCGTGAATTTCAAGGAAAACCTCATAAAGATAATCTAGTGCACTCAAATCACTAGAAATTTGTTCATCATAATTGGATCTCTTAAAAAGATTAGCAAGGGGATGAGGATCCATATCAATAGATTTTTAGCAAGCGAAGATGCAAGCACATAGAAGGCACATGGCAATACAAGGAAACGAAAAAGACGAACGGAAGAGGGGCGAAGAAAAGGCAAAGGTGAAGTGGGGGAGAGGAAAATGAGAGGCAAATGGCAAATAATGTAATGCGAGGGATAAGATTTTGTGATGGGTACTTGTTATGTCTTGACTTGTGCGTAGATCTCCCCTGCAACGGCGCCAGAAATCGTACGTTGGCGGGAGATCAAATCTTGACTTGACTTGGCGTAAGCCTCCCCGGCAACGGCGCCAGAAATCCTTCTTGCTACCTCTTGAGCATGCGTTGGTTTTCCCTGGAAGAGGAAAGGGTGATGCAGCAAAGTAGCGTAAGTATTTCCATCAGTTTTTGAGAACCAAGGTATCAATCCAGTCGGAGACTACACGCAAATCCCTAGTACCTGCACAAACAATCAAGAACCTTGCAACCAACGCGATAAAGGGGTTGCCAATCCCTTCACGGCCACTTGCAAAAGTGAGATCTGATAAAGATAATAAGATAAATATTTTTGGTTTTTGTTGTATAGATTGGAAAGTAAAGATTGCGAGATAAACGGCGACAGAAATAGCTAGTTAATAGGAAAATAATATGATGTAAACTAGACCCGGGCGCCATATGTTTCACTAGTGGCTTCTCTCAAGATAGCATGTATTACGGTGGGTGAACAAATTACTGCCGAGCAATTGATAGAAAAGCACATAGTTATGATGATATCTAAGGCAATGATCATGAATATAGGCATCACATCCGTGTCAAGTAGACCAAAACGATTCTGCATCTACTACTATTACTCCACACATCGACCGCTATCCAGCATGCATCTAGAGTATTAAGTTCATAAGAAAGGAGTAACACATTAGGCAAGATGACATGATGTAGAGGGATAAATTCAAGCAATATGATATAAACCCCATCTTTTTATCCTCGATGGCAACAATACAATACGTGCCTTGCTGCCCCTGCTGTCACTGGGAAAGGACACCGCAAGATTGAACCCAAAGCTAAGCACTTCTCCCATTGCAAGAAAGGTCAATCTAGTAGGCCAAACTAAACCGATAATTCGAAGAGACTTGCAAAGATATCAAATCATGCATAGAAGAATTCAGAGAAGAATCAAATAATATTCATAGATAATCAAGTTCATAACCCACAATTCATCGGATCTCGGCAAACACACCGCAAAAAGAGTTACATCGAATAGATCTCGAAGAAGATAAAGGAGAACTTTGTATTGAGATCTAAAGAGAGAGAAGAAGCCATCTAGCTAATAACTATGGAGCCGAAGGTCTATGGTAAACTACTCACACATCATCGGAGAGGCTATGGTGTTGATGTAGAAGCCCTCCGTGATTGAATCCCCCTCCGGCAGATTGCCGGAAAAGGCCCCAAGATGGGATCACACGGGTACAGAAGGTTCCGGCGGTGGAAAATAGGTATAGTGGCTCTCCCCGAAGGTTTCAAGGTATAAGAGTATATATAGGCGAAAGAAGTAGGTCGGTGGAGCTGTGAGGGGCCCACGACGGTGGGGGCGCGCCCTCCTGCCTCGTGGCTTCCTCGGTGCTTCCTTGACGTCCACTCCAAGTCTTCTGGATTGTGTTTGTTCCAAAAAGATCCTCGCAAAGGTTTCATTTTGTTTGGATTCCGTTTGATATTCCTTTTCTGCGAAACACTGAAATAGGCAAAAAAAAAAGTAATTTGCACTGGGCCTTCAGTTAATAGGTTAGTCCCAAAAATAATATAAAAGGTATATTAAAGCCCATTAAACATCCAAAACAGATAATATAATAGCATGGAACAATCAAAAATTATAGATACGTTGGATTCGTATCAAGCAACCCCAAGCTTAATTCCTGCTCGTCCTCGAGTAGATAAATGATAAAAACAAAAAATTTGATGTGGAATGCTACCCAACATAATTTTCAATGTAATTCTCTTTATTGTGGCATGAATGTTCAGATCCGAAAGATTCAAGACAAAAGTTTAATATTGACATAAAAATAATAATACTTCAAGCATACTAACTAAGCAATTATGTCTTCTCAAAATAACATGGCCAAAGAAAGCTTATCCCTACAAAATCATATAGTTTGGCTATGCTTCATTTTCGTCACACAAAATGCTCTCATCATGCACAACCCCGATGACAAGCCAAGCAATTGTTTCATACTTTAGTATTCTCAAACTTTTTCAACTTTCACGCAATATATGAGCGTGAGCCATGGACATAGCACTATGGGTGGAATATAATATAATGATGGGGGTTGTGTGGAGAAGACCAAAAAAGGAGAAAGTCTCACATTGACGCGGCTAATCAATGGGCTAGGGAGATGCCCATCAATTGGTGTCAATGGAAGGAGTAGGGATTGCCATGCAACGGATGCACGAGAGCTATAAATGTATGAAAGCTCAACAAAAGAAACTAAGTGGGTGTGCATCCAAGTTGCTTTCTCACGAAGACCTAGGGCATTTGAGGAAGCCCATTGTTGGAATATATAAGCCAAGTTCTATAATGAAAAATTCCTACTATTATATGAAAGTGACAAAATAAGAGACTCTCTATCATAAAGATCACGGTGCTACTTTGAAGCACAAGTGTGGAAAAAAGGATAGTAGCATTGTCCCTTCTTTTATTTATTTATACATTTTTTGGGGTATTTCTCTGTTTTTTTGGCCTTTCTCTTTTTTTTCATGGGACAATCCTCTATTAATGATGATCATCACACTTATATTTATTTACAACTCAATGATTACAACTCGATACTAGAACAAAATATGACTCTATATGAGTGCCTCCTGCGGTGTACCGGGATGGGTAACGAATCAAGAGTGACATGTATGAAAAATTATGCATGGTGGCCTTGCCACAAATACGATGTCAACTACATGATTATGCAAGGCAATATGACAATGATGAAGCTTGTCATAATAAATGGAACGGTGGAAAGTTGCATGGCAATATATCTCGGAATGGCTATGGAAATGCCATAATAGGTAGGTATGGTGGCTGTTTTGAGGAAGATATAAGGAGGTTTATGTGTGATAGAGCGTATCATATCACGGGGTTTGGATGCACCGGCGAAGTTTGCACCAATTCTCGAGGTGAGAAAGGGCAATGCACAGTACCGAAGAGGCTAGCAATGATGGAAAGGTGAGAGTGCGTATAATCCATGGACTCAACATTAGTCATAAAGAACTCACATACTTATTGCAAAAATCTACAAGTCATCAAAAACCAAGCACTACGCGCATGCTCCTAGGGGGATAGATTGGTAGGAAAAGACCATCGCTCGTCCCCGACCGCCACTCATAAGGATGACAATCAAAGAACACCTCATGTTTCAAATTTGTTACACAACGGTTACCATACGTGCATGCTACGGGACTTGTAAACTTCAACACAAGTATTTCTCAAATTCACAATTACTCAACTAGCACGACTCTAATATTACCATCTTCATATCTCAAAACAATCATCAAGTATCAAACTTCTCATAGTATTCAATGCACTCTATATGAAAGTTTTTATTATACCCATCTTGGATGCCTATCATATTAGGACTAATTTTGTAGCGAAAGCAAATTACCATGCTGTTCTAAAGGACTCTCAAAATAATATAAGTGAAGCATGAGAGATCAATAAGTTCTACAAAATAAAACCACCACCGTGCTCTAAAAAGGTATAAGTGAAGCAGTAGAGCAAAATTATCTAGCTCAAAAGATATAAGTGAAGCACATAGAGTATTCTAATAAATTCTGATTCACGTGTGTCTCCCCCAAAAGGTGTGTACAGCAAGGATGATTGTGGTAAACTAAAAAACAAAGACTCAAATCATACAAGACGCTCCAAGCAAAACACATATCATGTGGTGAATAAAAATATAGCCTCAAGTAAAGTTACTGATAGATGAAGACAAAAGAGGGGATGCCTTCCAGGGCATCCCCAAGCTTAGGCTTTTGGTTGTCCTTGAATTTTACCTTGGGGTGCCTTGGGCATCCCCAAGCTTAGGCTCTTGCCACTCCTTGTTCCATAATCCATCAAATCTTTACCCAAAACATGAAAACTTCACAACACAAAACTCAACAGAAAATCTCATGAGCTCCGTTAGTTTAAGAAAACAAACCACCACCTTAAGGTACTGTAATGAACTCATTCTTTATTAATATTGGTGTTAAACCTACTGTATTCCAACTTCTCTATGGTTCATACCCCCCGATACTAGCCATAGATTCATCAAAATAAGCAAACAACACACGAGAAACAGAATCTGTCAAAAGCAGAAAAGTCTGTAGCAATCTGATTTGTTCGAATACTTCTGGAACTCCAAAAATTCTGAAAAACTAGGACAACCTGTACAATTTGTATATAGATCTACTGCACAAAGAATTAGCAATTTATCACGTTCTGGTGAATTTTAACAATTATCTTCGTGAGCGCAAAGTTTCTGTCTTTTTCAGCAAGATCAAACAACTATCACCCAAGAAGATCCTATTGGTTCTACTTGGCACAAACACTAACTAAAACATAAAAACAAATCTAAACGAAAGCTAGATGAATTATTTATTACTAAAGAGAAACAAAAATAAAATTGGGTTGCCTCCCAACAAGCGCTATCGTTTAACGCCCCTAGCTAGGCATTGATAATTTTAATGATGCTCACATCAAAGACAAGAATTAAAGCACAAAGAGAGCATCATAGAACACGTGAGAAACACATCTAAGTCTAACATACTTCCTATGCATAGGCATTTTATAAGCAAACAAATTATCATAGCAAGCAAAAATTAGCATATGCAAGGAAGAAGAAAGAGACGATAGCAATCTCAACATGACGAGAGGTAATTTAGTAAGATAAAAATTTCTGCAACCATATTTTCCTCTCTCATAATAATTACATGTAGGATCATAGGCAAATTCAAAAAAATAGCTATCACATAACATATTCTCAACACGATCCACATGCATGCTAAGTTGACACTCTTCCAAAATAGTAGGATTATCATTAACTAAAGTCATGACCTCTCCAAACCCACTTTTATCAAAAATACCATAAGATTGAACATTCTCCAAATCTGTGGGATCTAAAGTTGACACTCTTCCAAACCCACTTTCAATATTATTTCGAACACTATTATCAATCTCATATTCATCATGGGGCTTAAATAAATTTTCAAGATCATAAGAAGAATCGCCCCAATCATGACCATTGCAACAAGTAGTAGACATAGAAAAACTAGCATCCCCAAGCTTAGGGTTTTGCATATTATTAGCACAATTGACATCAAGAGAGTTTATAGTAAAATCATTGCAATAATGCTTTTTATTCAAGAAGCTATCGTGAATCTCGTCATGAATTTCTTCATCACAATTTTCAGATTCGTGAATTTCAAGGAAAACCTCATAAAGATAATCTAGTGCACTCAAATCACTAGAAATTTGTTCATCATAATTGGATCTCTTAAAAATATTAGCAAGGGGATGAGGATCCGTATCAATAGATTTTTAGCGCGCGAAGATGCAAGCACATAGAAGGCACATGGCAACACAAGAAAACTAAAAAGACGAACGGAAGAGGGGCGAAGAAAAGGCAAAGGTGAAGTGGGGGAGAGGAAAACGAGAGGCAAATGGCAAATAATGTAATGCGAGGGATAAGAGTTTGTGATGGCTACTTGGTATGTCTTGACTTGTGCGTAGATCTCCCCGGCAACGGCGCCAGAAATCGCACGTTGGCGGGAGATCAAATCTTGACTTGACTTGGCGTAAGCCTCCCCGGCAACGGCGCCAGAAATCCGTCTTGCTACCTCTGGAGCATGTGTTGGTTTTCCCTTGAAGAGGAAAGGTTGATGCAGCAAAGTGGTGTAAGTATTTCCATCAATTTTTGAGAACCAAGGTATCAATCCAGTAGGATACTACACGCAAATCTCTAGTACCTGCACAAACAATCAAGAACCTTGCAACCAACGCGATAAAGGGGTTGTCAATCCCTTCGCGGCCACTTGCAAAAGTGAGATCTGATAAAGATAATAAGATAAATATTTTTGGTATTTTTGTTGTATAGATTGGAAAGTAAAGATTGCAAAATAAACGGCGACAGAAATAGCTAGTTAATAGGAAAATAATATGATGTAAAGTAGACCCGGGGCCATAGGTTTTACTAGTGGCTTCTCTCAAGATAGCATGTATTATGGTGGGTGAACAAATTACTGCCGAGCAATTGATAGAAAAGCGCATAGTTATGATGATATCTAAGGAAATGATCATGAACAGAGGCATCACGTCCGTGTCAAGTAGACTGAAACGATTCTGTATCTACTACTATTACTCCACACATCGACCGCTATCCAGCATGCATCTAGAGTATTAAGTTCATAAGAACGGAGTAACGCATTAGGCAAGATGACATGATGTAGAGGGATAAACTCAAGAAATATGATATAAACCCCATCTTTTTATCCTCGATGGCAACAATACAATACGTGCTTTGCTGCCCCTGCTGTCACTGGGAAAGGACACCGCAAGATTTAACCCAAAGCTAAGCACTTCTCCCATTGCAAGAAAGATCAATCTAGTACGCCAAACTAAACCGATAATTCGAAGAGACTTGCAAAGATATCAAATTATGCATATAAGAATTCAGAGAAGAATCAAATAATATTCATAGATAATCAAGTTCATAAACCCACAATTCATCGGATCTTGGCAAACACACCATAAAAAGAGTTACATCGAATAGATCTCCAAGAAGATCGAGGAGAACTTTGTATTGACATCCAAAGAGAGCGAAGAAGCCCTAGCTAATAACTATGGACCCGAAGGTCTGTGGTAAACTACTCACACATCATCGGAGAAGCTATGGTGTTGATGTAGAAGCCCTCCATGATCGAATCCCCCTCCGACAGATTGCCGAAGAAGTCCCCAAGATGGGATCTGATAGGTACAGAAGGTTGCGGCGGTGGAAAATAGGTTTCGTGGCTCTCCCCGAAGGTTTCAGGGTATAAGAGTATATATAGGCGAAAAAAGTAGGTCGGTGGAGCTGCGAGGGGCCCACGAGGGTGGGGGCGCGCCCTCCTGCATTTGGGCTTCCTTGCTGCTTCCTTGACGTCCACTCCAAGTCTCCTGGATTGCGTTTGTTCCAAAAAAGATCCTCGCGAAGGTTTCATTCCGTTTGGATTCCGTTTGATATTCCTTTTCTGCGAAGCATTGAAATAGGAAAAAAACTGCAATTTGCACTGGGCCTTCAGTTAATAGGTTAGTCCCAAAAATAATATAAAAAGGTATATTAAAGCCCATTAAACATCCAAAACAGATAATATAATAGCATGGATCAATAAAAAATTATAAATATGTTGGAGTCGTATCACTCTGCCGGGAGCGGATGGCTCGATCGGGAGAGGCTTAATGTAGTCCAACTTTCTCCCTTTCCAGGCCATTGTGGTTGTTGATACGGAGGGTTGAGAGAGGTGGAGAACAAAAGTTCCTGGTTCCACAGGAAGCTTCTGCGCAGCACACTTTGACAGGTGATCAACTATGATGTTTTCTGCACGGGGTACGTGCTCTGTTTGCAACCTGTCAAAGCGCTCCTCTAACCTCCTTACTTCCTCAATGTATGCTTCCATCAATGGGCTTTGGTAATCCTTGTTGACTTGTCTCACCACTAACTGTGAATCTTCTCGAATGGTCAGCTTTTTGATTCCCAATTCTGCTGCAATCCTGAGCCCGGCAAGGAGCCCTTCATACTCAGCTGTATTGTTGGTGGCTTCTTCCCGGGCAAAGTGCATTTGGATGACGTACTTCAGGTGCTCCCCGGAGGGGGTAACAAGAAGCACGCCAGCTCCTGCACCTTGTAGGGAAAAAGCACCATCAAAATACATAATCCATTCTTGGGGTGATTCCTTGCCGGCGAGAGCTGTTTCTGTTGCTTCCTCATCAGGGGTTGGCGTCCATTCTACAATAAACTCTGCCAGCGCCCTGCTTTGAATGGTTGAAGTGCTCTCAAACTTCAAACCAAAGCTGGATAACTCCAAAGCCGACTCCACTATTCTGCCAGTAGCCTCAGGGTTTTGGAGTATCCTCTGCAACGGAAAACGAGTAACAACCGTGATCTCATGGCCTTGGAAGTAGTGGCGCAGTTTCCTTGAGGCCATGACAAGGCCAAAGATCAACTTTTGCACACCAGAGTACCTTGATCTAGCCCCTTGCAACAAGGAGCTGACGAAGTACACTGGGTGCTACACCACTTTCTTCCTTGCTGCGTCCTTGGGGTTGCACTCATTGTCGTGCTTACCGTTGTGTTGTTCCTGTTCTGACTCTACCGCAGTCTGGCTGCTCTCTCCTTCATCCACTTCTCGCTGTGCTACCTAGGCTGTACTGACCACTTGGTTGGTTGCTGCCAAGTAAAGCAGTAACGGCTCTTGAGGTTTGGTGCAACAAAGGTAGGCACAGATGGCAGGTAAGCGTTCAACTCTTGCAAGCCGTATCTGCTTCCGGGGTCCACTTCATAGGCCCTGCCTTCATCAAAATTTTGAACAACGGCAGGGCATGCTCGGCAGACTTGGAAATGAATCTGCTTAGCGCGGCAACGCATCCCGTCAAGCGCCTCAAGTCCTTAACTCTCATTGGCGCTTGGATCTGCTCTATGGCCTTGATCTTGTCGGGGCTGGCTTCGATCCCCGGTGGGACATGAAGAATCCAAGTAGCTTGCCGGAGGGAACACCAAATACGCACTTCTCCGGGTTAAGCTTCAAGTTGATCTTGCGCAAATTAGCAAATGTCTCCTCCAAATCCTGGATAAGGGTGGCCTTATCCTTGGTCTTGACCACAATGTCATCCATATAAGCTTCTATGTTTCTGTGTAGTTGTGGCTCAAAACCAATCTGGACTGCTCTTGCAAAAGTGGACCCGACACTCTTTCATCCGAAAGGCATGCGGATAAAGCAGTACGTACCACAGGGAGTGATGAATGATGTCTTCTCCTCATCTTCTTTGGACATGAAGATCTGGT
Organism: Triticum aestivum; assembly: GCF_018294505.1. Taxonomy (NCBI): domain Eukaryota; kingdom Viridiplantae; phylum Streptophyta; class Magnoliopsida; order Poales; family Poaceae; genus Triticum; species Triticum aestivum. Next base: position 111,055,779 of record NC_057796.1, read on the forward strand.
GATATCCGGAGTATGCATCCAAAAAGGAGAGCAGGTCGCATCCTGAAGTGGATTCCACAATCTGATCGATGCGCGGCAAGGGGAATGGGTCCTTTGGGCAAGCCTTATTGAGATCTATGAAATCGATGCAAATCCTCCATTTCCCATTCGCCTTCCGAACTACCACTGAGTTTGCCAACCATGTAGGGTGTAGTACTCCTCTGACCAATCCAGCTGCCTCTAACTTCTTGATTTCCTCGGCAATGAACTGCTACCGCTCCAAGGCTTGCTTCCTAACTTTCTGCTTGATGGATCGGGCATGTGGGCAGACAACAAGGTGGTGCTCGATTACCTCCCTGGGAACACTGGGGATATCAGATGGTTGCCAGGCAAACACATCGATATTCACCCACAGGAAGGCAACGAGCGCGTTTTCCTATTTGTTGTCAAGGGTGGCACTGATGGTAAAGTACCATCAACACCAGCCAGCCCTGCCGGGACCTTCTTCATTTGGGGTGCTGCAACCTTGGATCTCTTGCTGTTGGAACACTCTGGCATGTCGTCAATGGGTGACGTGCACTCGGAGGGGGCACGCTTCCTGGACTCTGCTGTGACGGCATCCCGATACATCCTATCCACACAGATAATCGCATCCTTCTCATCTGACGGGATGGTGATGACTCCCAACGGCCCAGGCATCTTCAAAGTGTTGTAAGCATAGTGGGATGCTGCCATGAAATTGGCCAAGGCTGGTCTCCCAGAATCCCATTATACGGCAGGGGAAGCTCAACTACATCAAACACAATTTTCTCAGTCCTATAGTTCAGCTCTCCCCCAAACGTCACCGGCAACGTAATCTTTCCCTTGGGACGGCTCCTGCCGGGATTGACTCCTTGAAACATGCCGGTAACCTCCAGCTCTTCTTCTCCTATCTGAAGCTTGTTAATACCTGCTAGGGAAATCAGATTCAACCTGGCCCCGCCATTCACTAACAACTTTGTGACCTTGAGGTTGCGAAGTGTTGGGGAGACCAACAACAGCAAACACCCTATCGCGGTGGTGCGGCAAGGGTGGTCTTCCTCATCAAAGATGATGGGCGCGCGGGACCATCTGAGCGGCTTCTGGTCCCCTGGCGCTGGCTCCACAACATTGACCTCTCGTGCCCATCGCTTGAGCTGGCGATGGGAGGAGTGCAAAGACGCACCCCCATCAATGCATAGGGCGTTAGTGGCCCTCCAAAATTCCCGCTCACTGGTTTCCTCTTCATTCCCTCCATCACTCAAATCGTCACAGGTTTCCTTCTCTGGGCCCCTGGCGGGTTTTCCTTGGTTCCAAAAGGGTTTGCCGGGGCGGTTTGCTTCACCACCTTAGCCCTTTCCGCTAGCAGCATTCTGACCTTTCTCCTTATAACGCTTATCATACTGTGCTCTCTGTCTCTTGACAAGCTGCTCAACTTGATAACATTCATGAAGGTCGTGGCCCTTGGTTAGGTAGATCTTGTAGTACGGCCCATCACCTTTCCCGGCTTTCTCCGTGGCAGCGGCTTCCTGGCAGGTAGTGCACGCGGCAACTTCCTTGCCAGGGGCCTCAGCCTTGGCCTTCTTGCCGGTACTAGGCGTGCCAGAACCTTCCACAGTCGATACTGTCTTATCTCTTGGCTTCTTGTTGCGCTTCTTGCCCTTTCTTTGACTGGTTGATTCATCTTCTTCCTCTGAATCAAAATTGACGCAATCCTCCTCCCCGGGCAACTTCTTTCCTTCCTCCATCCGAGCACACTCATCCACTAATGTGTATAGCTCCTTCACAGTCTTGGGTAACCGCACATTCATCTTAGAACGAATGTGACGGTTGCGCACATTGGACTGGAAGGCTGCTATAACAGATGCTGGATGGTTATTCAGAATATTCCTATGGACTTTACTGAATCTTTGTAAATACGTACGGAGAGTTTCTCCTTCCTTCTGCTGAAGAAGTTGCAGGTCGCTGGCCCTGCCGGGCTCCTGGTGGCCACCGGTGAAGGCACCGATGAACTCGTGGCACAGGTCCGCCGATGATGAAATGGAGTTCTCCGGCAGGTGCATGAGCCAAGATCTCATGTTGGACTTGAGAGCCAACGGGAAGTAGTTGGCGAACACCTTCTTGTCTCTTCCCCGGGCAGCCTGAACAGCGATGGTGTAGATGCTCAGGAACTCTGCCGGGTTCAGTCTCCTGTCGTACTTCTCGGGTATCTCCGGCTTGAACGTGCGGACGGACGGCCAACGGACTTGCCGGAGCTCGCGTGTAAAGGCAGGGCAGCCGACCTCGGAAGGTAGGCTCCCGCCAACACCGAGCGCAGGCTCGTTGACGTTGAGGCCGCCGCACCCGCCGATCTGGCGGGGGTCGTCGAGAGGCCGTCCCACGACGACGCGCGCGTCTCCCCCCGCCTATCTTCCGGGGTTCGCCGTTGGCCCGGACATGCTCAAGTGTCGAAAGAGGCCATTGAGACGTCGTCGGGATCTTGATGTCCTTGCGCCCGCGCCTATTGCCGTGGTGGGGACTGCACAGTGGGGACATCCCCCTCCGTTTGGCCAGCAGTACGAGCAGTCATCGTTGCTTGGGGAGGTCGTGGTGCGCCAGCACGCTGCGAGCCCCCAGCCTCAGCAAAACCGAGCAGACTCTGGATGGTGGCACCCATTCATCCATTTGCTCGGCTGCTGGCGGGAACCTTAGTAGCAGCTGGGCCCGCGCCATAGCCTCCGTGGCTGTGCTTGGCATGGAAGTTGATGACCTCGACCGCACCGTCGCCTGGCTCCTAACGATGCCCGCGGTGGCGGCAGCGGTGGCGCGTCCGCGCCGCGGTGGGGTGGCCACCTGAGCAGCAGGGTCGCGTGGTGATGGCGCTCGAGGGTCCGCTGCTCCGTTGGGTGAAGTGTTTGGGTCGGCTCGCCCGGGAGGAGTCACACGTGCCGTGATCGCCCCCGTGGTAGGGACGACCGGTGGTCGGTGGCTCAACCTGGACCGAGCGCCCTTGCTGTGGCTGCGCCCGTCGGTGGGAGGAGGGGATGTAAGCGGACTCACCCTCCCGTCCATACCTTGCGTAGCTTGACCGTCGACATGCTGCTGAAGTTGTTCTCCTCCGATGCTTTCAGCCCCCATGTTGGCCGCAGGGGGAGTGGCGATGGCGGCACCTGCTCCTGCCATGCCCCTCGCAGTGCACACGTCCTCGCTTGTCCCCGCATCTTCCGCGGCATCAAGCTGTGGGCAGTGGAGCCTTCGAGGTAGATGGCTGGGCTGAAGGGCCGGACTTCTTCTTCTTGGGTGCCATGGTCGATGGCGTCGTCAAAGATGAAGATGACGATGAAGAGGACACACTGCGCATGCTTTAAGGTTCGCACAAGCGACCCCCTACCTGGCGCGCCAAAGATGTCGCAGGATATCCGCGGCCACCTATGGGACCGGGCGGCTGCTTGCTAGTTCAGCGGGGGATGTCACGTTGCACAAAGAGCAAACCAGCGCGCAGCAGCACGGCAGAGAGAACACAAGCAATTTACCTAGGTTCGGGCCACCGCGGGGCGTAAGACCCTACTCCTGCTTTGGTGGATTGATGGTGGAAATGAACGTGGTGGTACGTGGTACACTTGCCCGGCAAGGCCTACCTCAGGGCTACGGTGACCACAAGCGTATGGTGGCTTGGGTTCTGTCAAGTTTACAACCCTCTAGCCCCCTCCTACGATTGCCATGGGCCTCCTTTTATAGATTAAGGGGTCACCACAGTGGCAAAACAATCATTACCCACTGATATGATAGCAAACAGTGCTATCATACCTAACTCTGCGGGCTGGCATGGTGCATTAAATGCACCGCTCAGTGTCACATCACTAGCTTCCCAGCAAGGCCTGTCGGGCTTATCTTGCCAGCTCCGCACCTATTCTCTTGACACGTTGCTGGACGGGTGTCACCTGTGGGTTTCTTCTGTAGGAGATGGCTGCCATGTGGCAAATGCTGCACTTAATCACCTTGCGGCTTGACACCGCACTAATTGACGATGTGGGTCATACATGCGCGGTTGGCGGGGTGATTCAGGCCCCGCGAGCCCTGGCAGGCGCTGCCGGGGAGTCTTGGTTGCTTGCTTCTAGTGGGGGCCTGGCCCCTTGTCGGGCTCACCTGCCCAGCAAGGGAGGCCCTTCTCCTGCCGATATCCTGCTCCTTTGGCTCGATCTCAATCTCTTTGAGCTGCATGTTGGTTCTTCAAGTTTCTTGGCTCTTCAATCCCTATCTTGAGCTGATGCTTCAATCTTGATCTTGTGCCTGTGCACAGTTGGGCAACATACGCGGGGTCTGTTGCACCGACAAAGATTCACTAGGCAAATGGATCTGAATTTTGGCATGGAGCAATGATTTGGATGAGATAGCATTCCCAAAAAGTTTGGGAGCAATCAAGAAAGGATAGATGGAACTTCCTTCATAGAAGACCACACTGGACAGAAATGAAGAATAAAAATTGGGGAATTATTTTTGGGCTAGGACAGGAAGGTTTGGGCATATTTGAGCAATATATGATCCAAAGAAATTATGAGAACTATTTGGGAATTTTGTGGAAGACAGAAATATAGGTTGCTTCACAACCTAGGGCAAATAGGTTTATTCCTTTAATAGAAAAAGGAATATTCCCAATAAAAATAATATTGGGATCGGGCTAAGATGAAAATGACAAGGTCTTGAGATGGTTTTGAGGATGACAATTCACTTGGGAGCCTGAGAAGTGATGATCTTCCCAAGTTTCAGGACCATAGAGCCACAGAAAAACAAATCCAAGCAAAATCCATAGAAAATCAAAACAAAAAGAAAGGACCAAAATCCAGGGTGTCACATGAATCACCTGGCCTCCAATAAGCTTGCTTTATGAACCGCCATCCCTAGGTCTTCTTGGACCTCTTAGGCCTTCTTCACAATAAGCCGCCAACGGTGTAACCCGGCCCCTCCTGGGCGGGTCACACCTCGGAGTTATATCCCCAACAGGCCCCGAAAGAATAGGTCTAAGAAATTGGATGACACACTTTGGGCCTACATAATAGCATATAAAAATCCTATGCGTATGTCTCCCTATAAAATGGTTTATGGAAAACCTTGTTATTTGGCTCTAAAGTTAGAGCACAAAGCATATTGGGCAATTAAAGAACTCAACTATGATTTCAAACTTGCTGGTGAAAAGAGGTTATTTGATATTAGCTCATTAGATGAATGGAGAACCCAAGCTTATGAAAATGCGTCATTTAAAGAAAAAGTTAAAAGATGGCATGACAAAAAAATCCAAAAGCGGGAATTCAAAGTTGGAGAATATGTTCTTTTGCACAACTCTCGTCTCAGATTCTTTGCAGGAAAACTTCTCTCTAGGACCATATATCATCGAGGAGGTTTATCGCTCTGGAGCTATTAAAATAAATATCGCTCTGGTCAATGGGCAAAGAATTAAACACTATATCTTAGGTACGCCTATTAATGTTGAAAGAAATATTATTCAAACCATAACACCGGAGGAACAAATAATAGAGACCTTCCGGAACACTCGGAATACTAAAAAAGAGGAGGTACGTGATACGGTAAGTAAACAAACTCCGAAAAATCAGCAAAAATATTTTCTGTCAGTTTTGGAATATTTTAAAAATTAGGAAAATAAGAAACAACCAGTAAGGTACCCGAGGAGGGCACAAGACACCAGGGCGCGCCTGGGCCCCCTGGCGCACCCAGGTGGGTTGTGGCCACCTCGGTGTCAGATGTGGGGTTCTGGCAAAACCATTAAGGTTCAAACTCTGGGGTGCGCGCGAAGTTCTTTCCCTTCTACCGATCCACCCCTAGCTCGCTAAGATCTCAAGGACGAACTCGACGAACTCGCAACACAGGAAGACATGATATTTATACTGGTTCAGGCCACCGTTATGGTGTAAAACTCTACTCCAGTGTGGTGGTGGTGGATTGCCTCTTGGGCTGATGATGAACAGTACAAAGGGAAGAACAGCCTCCTGAGGTTGAGGTGTTCTTGTGCTCTGTCGACATGTGGATGAGAACTCTCTCTCCCCTCACTGTGGTGGCTAGTTCTACTTATATAGGCCCTGGTCCTCTCCCCAAATATTGAGCGGGGAGGGAGCCAACAACGGTGGGCTAATTTGAAAGGGGACAGCTAATACAAGCTATCCTGACAAAAGTGGTCTTCGCCTGCAAAAGGCTCTGGTGGTGACGCTGTCTTTGGCTCCATGGTGACCTCCGTCTTGCCGTCCCGCTGGTCTTGGTCTTGTTGAACCGATATGGAAACCTTTGCGTGATGCCTCTGTACTCCTCGCCTGTGCTTGCCTCCTTAGCACCAAAGAGGAAACAAGGACGCTGCACGCGCTGGCGCCCGCCTAGCGCCTGCCTGGTGCCAAGCGTCATGGCCCATGTCACGAGAGCCTCGTGAGGTTTGCCCCGCCTTGATATCTCTGCTCCTCGTGAGCCTGCCTGGATAGGCCGCTCCTGAGGAGGTCTTGCGTTGTCCGCCCCGCGAGGCTTGGCCCCTCGCGAGGGTCTTGATTGCCTTGTCGGTGAAGACGGGCCGTACGGGCCACTAGCTTAGCCACGCCGTGGGCCGCAGGCTGGCATGTCTGGGGACCCCCGTTCCCAGAACGCCGACAGTAGCTCCCGGGCCCAAGGCGCGCTCGGGCTTGGCTTCGAGGCGAAGCCAAGGGTCAAGTACGGAGCGCCGCGGGCCCCAAAAGCCTTGACAAGTCCCTGCGACATGCAAGGAAAACCATCATTACCTGTGATCGTGGGAAGCACCGGTTGGCCTCCTTCCGCTATAAATGGGGAGGAGGCGAAGCCCCCGTTGTCCATCTCTTCCTTGCTCGCTTGCTTCTTCCTCCTCGCTCCATCGCTAATAGCGCCACCAATGGCGCCACGAAGGAAGCTCTCTACTGCCGAGAAGCGGAAGGCCCATCGTGAGGGTCCCGGCTCCCCGGTGCCCAAGCGCGGACGCGGCCGTCCGCGCAAGCACATCGCGACCCCCACCGTGACCCACCGTCGTGGCAATGCCACGGCACACAGAGGGGGTCGTCCCTGCCGTGGCGGCCCAGTTGACGAAGGGAGGCGTGCCATGGTGGCGTGGCCTCCCCGTCCGCGCTTCCATTCGGCGGAGGTGTCGCCGGAGTTCGTCGTCTGGTCGGAGAACCCGGCCGGCAACTGGCTCCAGCTTCCGCGCTTCTTCGTCGACGAACTGCCGACCTCTGGTCTGGGCGGGCTGTGGTTGCAGGCGGATGGTTGCTGCAGTAAGGCCTCTTGGGTTGCGGTCGAGACTTCCGCCGCGGGCAACATAGCCCTGGCCCGCAGCTGGCAGACGTTCGCCCGCGCGCGCGGCCTGGGTAGGCGGCGCACCCTCCACTTCAAGTACGATGGTGGATCGACCCTCTATGTGAGGGTGTTTGGGGAAGATGGTCGCCGCGCCGGATGCTGCCCCGAGGCGAACGACGGTGAGGAGGTGCTCGGCCTTGGTGACGGTCTCCACGGGGATGAGGGCGAGCCTGCCCTCGGCGGTGATCGTGTCTCGTCCAGCTTCGATGGCTCTTCCTCCGGCGACAGCTCCAGCAGCAGCGGCTACGATCAGCCACCACGCCGCCGCGCCCGCTTTGAGGGCGGCAGCGGGTCATCCTGTCACCGCGCCTCCGTGAAGCGTGAGGAGGGGTCTGGCTAGGCTCAGGGAGTTGCTAGGGGCCTGCCTCCGAGGATCGCCGCACCGCCGCTTTTGCTTTGCTCTTTTTCCTGCACCAAAAATGAAACTAGTATGGGCCCAGAGGGGCATGTACCGAACTGTTGTTCCCGTGCCGTGTTGTTATTTTGCTCAAAGATAACTTAACCTGGTGCATTCGGGACGCCCTCTTCCTTACGAGGCGTTTGTTTCCTCGTGCCCATCTTGACCTGGCGGTCTGTGGTTGCTCAGGGACTGCAAAAATTCGTTAGGAGGTGCGCTAGAAGATTTGCCGTCCACTCGAGCCTTGACCTGACGCTTTGCATCGCGGTACCCGGGGGGCACGGATTAGGAGAGATGCGCCAGTTTTTGGGCTCGAACAAGGGTGGCTCACGAGAAGGCAGAGAGTAGAAAAACGCTCGCGAGGGCACCTGCCTAGCCCCCTTGCGAGGTATGAGAGAGAGAGAACACGAGCGAACCAGAGCCGAAAAATGCGGTAAGAGGCGAGGGAATCGAATCAGCAAGGAACACCAAAAACAAGCTTCAACTAAGGAAAAGCGAGCCAACTACGGAAAGCAAATGAAAAAGCCGCGTCCGGCACATAGTCTAGTCTTCGAGTCTTCTCACCAGCGCGGAGCTAAGTGCTGCCACTAGGCGTGGGCGGGAGCCCAGGGCCTGAGGCCGGCGCTCCTGAGACTCCGGGGCGTGTACAGCCCCACTCATTATTACGTGAGAGTGTCACGGGCGGCGATTCTTCACAGGCACCGGGCCTTTTTCATAGGCTCTGGGCCTTTCTTCACAGGCTCTGGGCCTTGCTTCATGGGTAGAACTTCCGGAGGTGCTGGATGTTCCAGGCATTCTGGACAGGTATCCCGTCCTGCGTCTCCAGGCGCGCGGCACCAGGCCTGGAGACATGGACGACCCTGAACGGGCCCTCCCACATGGGTGAAAGCTTGTGCAGCCCTTCCCTGGAGAGGACCCACCTCAGGACGAGGTCGCCTACCTCGAGTGTCCTGGAGCGGGTGTTGCGGTAGTGGTATCGCTACAGCGCTTGCTGGTACCTCGCCGCCCTCAGTGCGGCTTCACGTCGTCGTTCCTCCCCCAACATGTGGTCCATCCCCCGTGTGGCGTCCTGCTGCGTTTCATCGAACGCCAGGACCCGTGCGGAATGATGCTTGACCTCGTGAGGGAGGACTGCTTTAGCTCCGTAGACCAGGAAGAATGGGGTCTCGCCCGTTGGCTTGGTGGCGGTGGTGCAAATGGACCATAGCACGGACTGGAGCTCGTCATACCAGCCCCTGCCACAGGCCTCGAGCTTCTTCTTGAAGGTCATGGTCTTGAGGCCCCTCAGGACCTCCGCGTTGGCGCGTTCGGCCTGACCATTGCTCCTGGGATGCGCCACCGAGGCGTAGCAGATCTGCGTTCCAAGGTTAGCACAGTGGGTTTTGAAGAGGTTACTAGTAAACTGCGAGCCATTATCTGTGATGATGCGGTTGGGGACCCCGAAGCGGCTCACGAGGCCCTTGATGAACTTGACAGCAGAGCCGGCTGGGATGGTGCGGACGGCTTCCACTTCCGCCCACTTGGTGAACTTGTCGATGGCGATGTAGAGGTAACGGTAGCCCCCAAGCGCTCGAGGGAACGGGCCCAGGATGTCCAGCCCCCAGACCGCGAACGGCCACGTGAGTGGGATGGTTTGGAGGCCCTGAGCCGGCTGATGAATTTGCTTGGTGTGGAACTAGTAGGATTCGCAGGACTTCACTAGCTCAGCTGCGTCGTTGAGCGCTGTGGGCCAGTAGAACCGACTGTGGAATACCTTGCCGACGAGGGTCCGTGACAACGAGTGGTGCCCGCAGTCACCACCGTGTATGTCAATTAGCAGCTCCTTCCCTTGGTCTCTGGAAATGCAGCGCAAAGAAACGTCGTTTGGCCGCTTCCTGTACAACTCGCCATCCTGGATGCAGTACGTCGTGGCCTGCCGAACCACACGCTCGGCATCCTCTTCCTTTTCTGGTAGCGTCCCCTGCATTAGGTACTCCTTGAATTCCTTGGTCCAACATCCCTCCTGTGGTTCAAGCGCCAAGAGCAAGTGAGCTCCCGAGGTCGGGCCACGGGCCGGGGCTCCTGAGACCGGAGGCTGTGGAAGGTCCTCCCGAGGCTCAGCTGTGCTTGAAAGTGGTGGTGCTGCCGATGGCTTGAAGAGCCGTTCCTCAAAGACACCGGGCTCTTGTGGCTGTCGCTTGGATGCTCTCCTGGCGATGTCGTCGGCTTCCTTGTTGGTGCCGCGGGGCACGTGTTGCAGCTCCAAGCCTGCGAATTGCTTCTCCATCTTGCGCACCTCCGCGAGATATGCCTCCATATGCTTGTCCTTTGGCTCGTATACTTTGTTGGAGAAGTTGACGAGGAGCTGCGAGTCGCCTCTAACGGTAAGGCACTTCACCTCCAGAGCTGCCGCGACCTTCAGGCCAGCTATGAGGCCTTCGTATTCTGCGATGTTGTTGGAGACCTTCTCACCATGCTGAAAGCAGAGTTGCACGGCGTAATAGAGCTTGTCCTGAGTGGGCGAGATTAGTACTGATCCAGCCCCTGCGCCTTGGTGCGCGAAGGCGCCATCGAAGTACATGACCCACCCATCCGGTACCTCGCTTCCTGGCGAGGTGGATCGGTCTTCGCCTTCTTCAAGTGTTGGGACATCCGTCCATTCTGCCACAAAATCGGCGAGCGCGGCCCCCTTGATGACCCTGGTAGTGCTGAACTCCAACTGGAATGCTTGTGGCTCGATGTTCCACTCGGCGACCCTTCCAGCCGAGTTGGGGCTCTTGAGCACCCTCTCCAATGGGTAGGCCGAGATGACCTTGATGGGGTGGCCCTGGAAGTAGTGCCGCAGCTTGCGCGAGGCCACCAAGAGCGCAAGCAGGAGCTTCTGAGGCATGGGGTATCGTGCCCTCGCGTCCTGCAACACCGTGCTAACGAAATACACCGGGTGCTCGACAAGGGCTGGCACGTTGGCGAGGTTCGAGTCTTGCAGAGATTGGGGCGTCTCCTGAGGCGGAGGGGCTCCTGAGGCTTGACTGCTTCCGGGAATCTCGGCGGTGTTGTTTTGCCGAGCTTGGTCTTCTGGTGTTGAGGCTTTTGCGGCGCCTTTCTGACCCTGTGTTACTTCAGTTATAGCTTGGCGCGGCGCGCCCTTGGCTTGGTTCTCCTCCCGAACCGCCACCAGCGCTGCGCTAGCGGAGTACGGGGTGGCGACAAGGTAGAGCACTAAGGGCTCGAGAGGCCGTGGTGCCACCATCACCAGAGGGCTGGTCAGGTATTTCTTGAGGTCTTGGAAGGCTCGATCGGCCTCTGGTGTCCACTCGAACGGGCCCTTCTTCTTCATGAGCCTGAAGAAGGGTAAGGCGTGCTCTCCCAGCTTGGAGATGAAACGCCCCAATGTGGTCACTCGTCCCGCCAGCTCCTGCATCTCTTTGAGGGTCTACGGCGGGCTCATGTCCTCGATGGCCTTGATCTTCTCTGGGTTCGCCTCGATCCCTCTGTGGGATACAAGGAATCCCAGCAGCTTGCCATAAGGGACACCAAACACACACTTCTCCGGGTTAAGCCGCAGGTTCACCTAGCGCAGGCTCTCGAAGGTCTCTTCCAAGTCTTGAATCAAGGTTCTCGCCTCCCGAGATTTCACCACTATGTCGTCGACATAGGCCTCTGTGTTTCTCCCGAGTTGCCGCCCCAAGGCAATGTGCATCAGCCGCTGAAAGGTCGCGCCCACGTTGCACAGCCCGAACGGCATGCAGGTGTAGCAGTACACCCCACACGGGATCATGAAGGCTGTCTTCTCTATGTCTTCTACTGCCATCTTGATCTGGTGATACCCTGAGAATGCGTCCAGGAAGCATAGCAGGTCGCACTCGGCGGTGGAGTCGACGATTTGATCGATGCGTGGGAGCGGGAACGGATCTTGGGGGCAGGCCTTATTAAGGTTGGTGAAGTCGACGCACATCCGCTCCTTCCCGCCTTTCTTCGGCACTACGACGGGGTTTGCCAGTCAGGTGGGATACCGAACCTCGCGAATGCACCCGCCGCCTCCAGCTTGCGGGTGACCTGGACGATGAAGGCTCGCTTCTCCGTGGATTGCCGCCTCGCTCGTTGCTTGACAGGGTGCACGTTGGGGCACACCCTTAAGTGATGCTGAATCACCTCTCTTGGAACCCCCACCAGCTGACTGGGTTCCCATGCGAATATGTCCTTGTTTGCGTGCAAGAACCTCACCAGCGCCTCTTCTTGGACGGCATCGAGGCCGACACCTATGGTAAAGGTGGCTCCTGAGGGTCTGTCCTCATTGACTGGCACCTGCTTGGTTTCTGCCTTGTCTTGGGTGAATAGTTACTTCTTCTTGGTAGGCGTGGCCTTCTTAGCTTCGGGGGTACTGGCGCCGGCGGGCTGTGCCGCCACTGCAGTCTTGAAGGTAAGCTTGAGTGCTGTTACGGCCTCCTTGGTGTCCCCCTTGATGGTGAGGATGCCCTTGCTCCCAGGCATCTTCATGAGGTTTTAGGCCGGGTGAGTCGCCGCCATGAAATGGGCGAGAGCCGGGTACCCGAGGATGGCGTTGTATGGGAGGCCGATGCGAGCGATGTCGAAGTCGACCAGCTCAGTGCGGTAGTTGTCGCGCGTGCCGAACGTGACTGGGAGACGGATCTGTCCCAGAGAGTGGGCGGCGCCACCACCAACTCCTGAGAAGGGCTTGCTGAGACTGAGCCGCTCGAGCGGCACGTGAAGAAGGCTGAAGGCCTCCACGGAGAGCAAGTTGAGGCCGGCACCACCATTGATGAGGGTCTTGGTAACTGCCACGTTACAGATGGTGGGCGTGCAGAGCATTGGGAGCATGACCGAGCCGACGGTGGAGTCGGGATGGTCTTCTGGGCTGAAGGTGAGGTCAGCCTCTGCTGCAGCCCAACCTGGCGGAGCCCCCGGGCGAATGGAAGCAGCCCCAATCTGACGGAGGAACGGCTTGACATGGCAATCTGAAGGCGGCGCTTGAGAGCCGCCCAGCAGGGCTGCGACCGCGTGGTGCGCCGACACCGCATAGCGAGCAATGAAGAGGTCGCGGAGTTTCCCCCAGGACGCCACCGTGGATCCAAGGAGATTGAGCAGCCAGGCGCGTGGCTCGCCGGCGAGGGCCATGGGGAACTAGTTGGCCATGACCTTGTCGTCGCCCCCGGCCTCGAGGATGGCCTCCTCGTATGCCAGTAGGAACGGCGACGGGTCCGCTGCGCCGTCGTAGCACGTCGGCATTTCCGGCCTGAACTTGGGTGGCCATCGCACCTGTCGCAGGGCGGGGGCCAGGGCTCGGAGCCCCTGGCCCCGTCGTCTACACCGGCCGCAGGAGCGGGTGGCGGGGCATCCGCCATGAGGGCTAAGTGCAGCGGTGCGGGCCGTAGGCCGGTGGAGAGAAGCTACGGCGCACCCCTACCTGGCGCGCCAAATGTCGGATGTGGGGTTCCGGCAAAACCCTTAAGGTTCGAACTCTGGGGTGCACGCGAAGTTCTTTCCCTTCTACCGATCCACGCCCTAGCTCGCTAAGATCTCACGGACGAACTCGATGAACTCGCAACACAGGAAGACACGAGATTTATACTGGTTCGGGCCACCGTTGTGGTGTAATACCCTACTCTAGTGTGGTGGTGGTGGATTGCCTCTTGGGCTGATGATGAACAGTACAAAGGGAAGAACGGCCTCCTAAGGTTGAGGTGTTCTTGTGCTCTGTGGACTTGTGGATGAGAACTCTCTCCCCTCACTTTGGTGGCTAGTTCTACTTATATAGGCTCTGGTCCTCTCCCCAAATATTGAGCGCGAAGGGAGCCAACAACGGCAGGCGAATTTGAAAGGGGACAACTAGTACAAGCTATCCTGACAAAAGCGGTCTTCGCCTGCAAAAGGCTCTGGTGGTGACGCTGTCTTGGGCTCCATGGTGACCTCCGTCTTGCCGTCCCACTGGTCTTGGTCTTGTTGAACCGATATGGAAACCTTTGCCTGATGCCTCGGTACTCCTCGCCTGTGCTTGCCTCCTTAGCACCAAAGAGGAAACAAAGACGCTGCATGCGCTGGCGCCCGCCTGGCGCCTGCCTGGTGCCGAGCGTCATGGCTCACGTCACGAGAGCCTCATGAGGTTTGCCCCGCCTTGATATCTCTGCTCCTCGTGAGCCTGCCTGGCTAGGCCACTGTCGGGTGGTAGGTGCGACATATGCCAACGGGTGGCTTATCATAGTGGGTGCCAGTAAGACGTCGCCGGTGCCTGGAAACGGGATGAGGCGAAGACATGCACGCTGGCGAATCTTACCCAGGTTCGGGGCTCTCCGAGGAGATAACACCCCTAGTCCTGCTCTGCAGGGTCTCCGCATGATCACTAGATCAGAAAGAGTAGCTACAAATGCTCCTAGAGCTGTTGGCTTCAAGGGAGAAGAAGAGCAAGGCTAGCTCTCGCTTCCCTCTCTCTATGGTGTGTGTGTGTAACGCTAAGAAGCCAACCCTTTGCATGGGCGTCCTGGGGGGTTTATATAGGCCTACCCCCCGGGGGTACAATTGTAATTCGGCTGGTGCGGGTCCCAGCCGTCAGTGTCTGCGCTCGCCGGCTTCTCCACCGGCCGCTGGGGCCTGCCGACTGGTGGGTCCTGCCGGCTGCCGGCCTCTTGGTCGACAGGCCGGCCCCACTGCCTAGGGTCTTGTCGGCGGCTACTTACTGTAGCCTCGTCCCTGATGACGAGGGCTTCGTCGAGGTAAGCGTGGCTACAGTGTGCCGCCTCGAGGGCTCTCACTGTAGCCTTACCTCGTCTTGTCTCCTTAATGTGGCACATGCTTCGAGGGAAGGGGTAGCCGGCTTCTGGGGGGCGGCTACGCCCTCGGCCGACTTGGGGAGGCCGGGCCGCCTTGGCGCCTCTCTCTAGCTAAAGGGGCCCGCCGCCCGTGGGCCGTACTAGCGTCGGTCGTGGGTGACGTTGAGGCCAGCATGGCTACAGTGCCGAGCCGGACAGGAGATGGCCGTCCCGTACGGTGTCCTGTGGCCATGCCTGCCTCGGGCTTCGGGGGTAGTGGGCCGCACTGTGGCCACACCCCGTCTTGTCACCGTTATGTGGGTGTAGTTTTGGTGGGTGCGGTCTTGGCCGGCTTCTTGGAGTCGGCGCCCTTCGTGGCCGACTCTGGGGAGTCGGCGTTCTTCATGGCCGGCTCTGGGGAGTCGACATCCTCTATGGCCGGCTTCCTGGAGTCGTCCATCCCGTGGTTATCTTGGGGGGAGGTTGCGGAGGCTGGGTCACCTTCTGAGAGTCGGCTTCAGAGGTAGCCAGCCGGGGAAGGCGGCCCAACGCTTGAAATGCTTGAAGGCCCAAATGGCCTGATAATTTTCGAAGAGCCAGGGGCAGTCGGTTAGGCTACCCGTGGCCATTAACTCCGACAGTAGTCCCCGAAGCTGATTGGGCTTCGAGGTTGGGTAGGAGTCGAGAAGCTCGATCAGCTTCCTATCTTGACAAGCCGGCAGCTGGGAGC
The DNA here is from genome assembly GCF_018294505.1 of Triticum aestivum. Taxonomy (NCBI): domain Eukaryota; kingdom Viridiplantae; phylum Streptophyta; class Magnoliopsida; order Poales; family Poaceae; genus Triticum; species Triticum aestivum. Next base: position 111,070,984 of record NC_057796.1, read on the forward strand.
CGGCTTGGGTCGGGCGCGCCGTCTTGACCAAAAAATTTGGAGTCGGAGGGCGGGAGCTCGCCAGCGCGTGCACCGGGCCGCAGGCCGGCCACTTGCCGCCTGCAAACCACGTGGCCTCTCTTGGCTAAAAAGCCTGCTAGCCCACGCGCGCGACAGGATGTCGCCGCAGGGCGGGGGCCCGCCACGTCCACGCCCGGGCCCAGGCGTAGATTCTCTGCGGCCCGAAACCGCCCGCACGTCTCCCTGCGACGGTTTCGGCACGCTTTTAGGGCGTAATAATCGCGAGGCGTGGGGGGAGTGGGTGCAGTTAATCCCACGTCTCACCCCACGTCCGGCCTCCCCGGCTTCACCTTGCGAAGCTATAAGTAGGGGGAGGGGGGAGAGCGCCAGGCTCTCGCACGCTCCTCCTCTTTCCACCATCTTCTTCCTCCTGCCTTTTCTTGAAACAGCGCCTCGCCGCCGCGCTCTTCCTCCAGTCGTTCCTCCGCCGCCGCGCTCGTTCTCGCCAGCCCCACGCCACAATGCAGTACGGCGGGGATTGGGACGGCTCCAACGTCCACGAGTATCACGTTGAATTCCTCCGCAAGACGCGGCGGCTGCCCGGCGCGGACAAGGTGGAGGTCCATCTCGCGCCGGCGAAGGAGATTACGCCGGAGCTGCGGGAGGGCGAGCTGGTAGTCTTCCGCTCGCATTTCTTGCGCGGCATCGGCCTGCCCGTGAGCACCTTCTTCCGCTCTTGGCTCGAGTTCTACCAACTCTAGCCGCACCACCTCCCCCCAAACACGGTGGTGCTGCTGTCTGCCTTCGTCACCCTGTGCGAAGGCTACCTCGGCGTCCTCCCCACCCTCGAGCTCTGGGGGGAGTTCTTCTAGTCCAAGCTGGGCACGCGCATGCAAGGCGTGCCGGCTCAGAGTGGCGCCTTCATCGCGATGCGGAGGGTGGCCGCCGACAACCCCTTCCCCGTCATCACGCTAATCCAGTCAGTGAAGCTATGGCAAAAGTCGTACTTCTACGTGCGGAACGTCGCCCCGCAGGGCGACTACGTCAATCTGCCGGCTTACGTAGCCGGCCCACCGGCGGGCAGGCGGCCCCAGTGGTCATACCGGGCCGTGACGCTGACGCCGGCTGGAAACGCAGCCGTCGCCCGAGTGCGAGTGATGATCCAGTCGGAGGGCTTGTCGGGGCCCGACCTGCTGGCCGCCTTCGTCACGCGCCGGGTACTCCCGCTCCAGAGCCGCCCTCATCTGATCTGTCAGATGAGCGGCCAGCTCGATCCGAGCCGGATGTGTACCAAGGACATGCCACACCACGAGGTGGCATATATGGTGAACTACCTTGCGAACTGCAAACTTTCCGCAGAGTGGCAGTTCCGCAAGGAGCCATATTGCCGAGTCAATCCGCCGCCTACGGTATGTTCTCCTTGTCTCTTCTTCTTCTCTCAGTTTTGTTGCCGAGTTCCTTTTGGCCGACTCTGACTAGTCGGCTTGTTTTCGACAGAGCCCTCTTCTTCGGCCTGCAGGCGGGTCGGACGCGGAGCGCCGATTCGCCCCCGACCAGACGGAGCACGATCTGGAGGACCCCGACTTGGGGGCGGCTGCTATGGACGACAACACCGAGCCGGGTGGTGGCCAAGCCGGCGGCGAAGCAGGCGGCTCTGGTCATGGAGTCAGCTTCGACGACTGGCCAGACGATGACGAGGCCGAAGTCGTCCCGCGCCGTCAGCCGGCGTCTGGCCGCGGCGCGGGTTCCTCCGCCGCGCCGCCTGCTAGGGGCGGCCGGCAAAAGCGTCGTGCCGCGCAGGGTTTGTTCGGTAGTTGGACGAAGAAGCCCAGGGGCGGGGCGGCGGCGACCAGGCGAGAGGAGGCGGCCGCGAAGGTGGCTCGCTTCCGCAAGGCGGTGAAGAAACCGCAGACGGTGTGGGCGTAAGTTCAAACTCCTTCGTGTACTCTTTTTTCTTTTCTCTGGTGGCTCCTGAATCCTTGTCTTTCTCTCCAAACAATCAGAGCTCCATTGTCGCTCGAGCGGGCGGCTGCCGCCTCCGTCGTTGAGTCGCCGAGGGGATCTGGGAGCACCACTCGCCGCGTGGACCCCGTGCCGACCTTCAGGCGGCGACGGAAGGGAACGCGCGGGAGGTGCGGGAGGAGCGGGAGGCGCGGGAGGCGGAGGCACGGAAGGCGGCCGCCGCCTAGGCGGCGCAGGAGGAGGAGGCGGCGAAGGCGCGCGCCGACGCCGCAGCCAAGGCTCAAGTGGAGGCTGCAGCTGCGGCGATGGCGGAGGGGGCCTTGTTGGTCACCCCACTGCACGTCGCAGCGCCTGGGGCCCGGGAGCCCTCGCCAGAAGAAGCCGGCCGCGACCAGCCGGGGCTGGAGAGGGACGACGACGTCGTCATCCTGGAGAGGGCGCCGGTGCCGACCCCGCCGACTGGGGCGGCTCAAGGCGGCCGGCCTGATCTGCCGCCTGCGCAGTCGGCGGGGGGCAAGCCGGCCGCGAGGACTGAGCTGGCGGTCCGGATACCGCCGAGCTGGCGCGCGGGGAAGGCTACGTCAGAGCCACAGAAGGCTGCGTCGGAACCGCAGCCGGCCGCGGGCTCCAGCTCGTCGGCCCAGGATGTGGAGGTGGCCAGCGCTACCTCAGGGTGGACGCCGGGCGGAGGGACGGCCGTGATGAACGTGGCCGCGCAGGACGTCCGGACCCGGCTCCAGGCCCAAGCTACGGCGCTGAGGCAATACACCGACGAATTCCTTGCGACGCGGGCGGCCATCCGGGTTAGTCTTCTTATCTTGCTTCTTCTTGATCTTGGTTTCTTCCGTGGGGGCGCGTCAGCGCACCCACTGGGTGTAGTCCCCGAGTTCCGAGTCGGCTGCTGAGCAGGCGGCTTGGAACTTCTTAGTGGATTTGGCTTTGCTATTCTTGTTCTTACTTCGATCTTCTGCCTATCTTGCAGGACTACCACAATCTTTGTGCGGCCGCCTTCAACTCCCAGGCTCGGGAGCTGACCCAGAAGACCGCCGACCTAACTGAGAGCCGGGGTAAGTGCTTTGTTGTTTATCTCACGTGGGGGCGCGTCAGCGCACCCACTGGGTGTAGTCCCCGAGATTCGGGCCGACTGCTGAGCAGTCGGGTCGGATCTTCCTTGACGACTTCCTCTTATTGTTTCTTCTTTTTCTGCCGTCCCTGCAGCGGCCAACGCCAGTCTGAGGGCACAGCTGGGAGAGTCTCAGACTGCCCTTCGTGCCAAGGAGGCCGAGTTTGCCGCCTTGGTGCAGGAACGTGACCGCCTGGCCAAGAGGTTGGCCGACCAGGAGGAGGGCCACAAGGCGGCTCTGAAGGTGGTGCAGGACCGTGAAGCCGCCCTCCAGGCTGAGTACGAGACAAAAGCGGCTGGCTGGGCTGAAGCAAGGCAGACTCTGATCAATGGCTATGGCCAGATCGAAGATCTGGTTGACGGTAAGCCGCCTACTTCTTCGTCCTTTCTTGCCGTCTGCCGCTTTTGGCTCGTTTTCTGACTTGGTGTTTTCTCTTCTTTCTCTTTCTTTCTTGCACAGAGTACTTCCCTGGCTACTCTACCGCCGCCAGCCAGATCATCGAGGCCCGCCGCCAAGCACGAAGGCAGGCTGGCGTCGAGATTGCACCAAACGCTGGCCGTTCGCTGGAGGAGCGGCTCTTGGCGATTCAGGCCCGTCTCCAGCCGGCTCACCGACTGCTTCGCCGGCTTCAGCGTGCCGGGGCGCAAGTATTGGCTGCCCTCTGGCCCGGCGAAGTGGTTCCCCACACCCCCAATCGGACTGCCGACTGGCTGGAGGTGGCGGTCGGTCGCTTCGAAGCATGGAAGGCCTCGGCGGCTCGGTCCGGCGCCAGGCGGGCGCTGGAGTTCGTCAAGGCCTGGTACCCCGGCCTGAGTCTGGACCAGCTGGCTACCTGGCGGCAGCAAGCCGACACGGAGCTGGAGCCGGCGTGGCCGGCTATCATCCGGCGGGCTTCGGCGATCGCCGACTACACCGACACCAGCGTCTTCGCCCCTGAGGTAGATGACAACGGTGTCGCCCATCCGGAGGAGTGGTTCGGGCTGAACCCGGCAGACGGTGAAGACTCGGCGGAGGAGATCGACTCCAGCGACGAGGTCGAGGAGGAGGAGGAGGAGGGTGAAGACGCCGAGCCGGATGGTGGAGCGGCCGACCAGCCTCAGCCTGACCGCGCCTCCAGCACCACGTCACGCGCGGGTGCATCGCCTGCCACCGGTGGTGACCAAGCCGAGACCCGCCAGCCGGCCACTCCTTCAGCCGGCGACGCCATCTCCACCGACCAGCCTGGCTCCCGCACCGCGCCTTAGTCTAGTCTGTTATCTTTTATTCTCCTGTCTTGTCACTTTTGGAACAATATTCTGTTAAGTCTGCACAATTCCACCCACTGGGGGTGTATTCGAACTTATGTCGATTGCCGGCCTGTTGGGGGCTTTATATGTATATATGACTTATGCATGCGTTTGGCTTTTCCTCGTTCTCTGCTTTTCATCTTTCTGTTGTTTCCTTTGCCGTCCTCCCTTGGTTGCCGCCTCCCCAGTCAGTCAGTTGCTCTGCAATCTGTGGCTGGAAGAGTGCTTGGCCGATAGGGAGGGCAAGTACTCTAGCTTTGTTGGATTAGAGCTAAGTGTTTAGGAAGCCGGCCAGCGGGCTGTTCTGACAGCCGGCAAGCGTGGTTGGAGGCCGTCTTTTTGCTATATAAGTTCGTTAGTCCTTAGCCGTTTTTCATGTGGGCATCCTTTCTGCCTTGTCTCTTGCTAGTCGGACAGTCGGTTCTTCGAGCTGCGACTTTCAACAGGAGAGGACTCGGGAGCCGGCACACTACTTGTCTGACTTCAGGTAGAACTTTTAATATAGCTCAAGGCGGCCAGTCCCCGGGCCGACTAGTCGAACCCGGTGCCAGACAAGAAATCAAATGTAATAATACATTCATGGATATGACACTCGTCATTCATAGATAAATAAAGGCAGTCCCCGAGTACTGTTCGGGGGGCCTGTTGGTTCGTACTTAATACAAAAGGGTAGCATGATACATACTGCTTTCAACTGTAAAATCTTCTGAGGAGGTTCGCGTTCCATGGTCGCTCCGACTCCTTGCCGGAGTCATCTCTCTTGCGTGCTCTTGGTTTTTGCGCGTCGATCAAGTAGTAGGAGTCGTTGCCTAGTGCCTTGCTGATGACGAAGGGGCCTTCCCAAGGGGCCGAGAGCTTGTGCTGGCCGGCTGTTCGCTGGATCAGCCGAAGCACAAGGTCACCGTCTTGGAAGGATCTTGGCTTGACCTTGCGGTTGTGGTAGCGGCGCAGCCCTTGCTGGTAGATGGCTGACCGGCTGAGTGCTAACAGCCGGCCTTCTTCTAGTAGGTCGACGCCGTCTTCTCTTGCTTCCTGGGCCTCCGCCTCCGTGTAAATGGTGACCCGAGGCGAGTCGAACTCGATGTCGGTTGGGATGACAGCCTCGGCACCATATACAAGGAAGAACGGAGTGAAGCCGGTTGACTTGTTGGGGGTAGTGCGCAGACTCCAGAGGACAGCCGGCAGCTCATCGAGCCAGCAGCCGGCCGATCGCTCCAGTGGCACAACCAGTCGGGGCTTGATGCCGGAGAGGATGAGTCCATTTGCTCGCTCGACCTGGCCGTTTGACTGCGGGTGGGCAACGGACGCTAAGTCCAGTCGGATGCCCTGCGTCGCGCAGAAACGTGCTCGTGCTCCTTTGGCAAAGTTTGTGCCGTTGTCAGTGATGATGCTGTGTGGTACGCCGTACCGAGTAGTGATGTCGGTGATGAATGTTACGGCAGTCGGCCCGTTCAGCTTCTTGATTGGCTTCGCTTCGATCCACTTGGTGAACTTGTCCACGGCGACAAGTAGATGTGTCAAGCCGCCGCGGGCTGTCTTGAAAGGACCCACCATGTCCAGTCCCCAGACGGCAAAGGGCCAGGTGAGGGGAATGGTCTTGAGTGCAGAAGCCGGCAGGTGTTGCTTGGAACTGAAGAGTTGGCATCCTCTGCAGCTCTTGACTATCTCTTTGGCATCTTCCAAGGCAGTCGGCCAAAAGAAACCATGGCGGAAAGCCTTGGCCACAAGTGATCTTGAGGCTGCGTGGTGGCCGCATTCGCCTTGGTGGATATCCTTGAGGATTGCCACTCCTTTTTCTAGCTCGACACAGTGCTGGAAGACTCCAGTGACGCTGCGCTTCACAAGCTCTCTGTTGATTATTGCATATGCTCCGGCTCGTCATTGCACTAGTCTTGTTGAGATCTCATCAGCCGGCAGCTCTCTGCTGACTAGGAACTTGAGGATGGGCTGCGCCCATGATGGAGCTGTGACTTCTTCTTCTGTTAGGACGGCCACCATGACTCGGTGGGTGGGTCGGGAGGCGTGGAATTGGAGTTGGCCACCGCTTCTTGTGTTGTTGCAGTCCCCGGGCCGACTGCTGTAGTCCCCGGGCCGGGTTCTGAAGTCCCCGGGCCGGGTGCGACTACGGTAGTCCCCGGGCCAGTTGTCGAAGTCCCCGTGCCGCCTGCGGTGTTCCTCCAGTCGGATCCGGCTGCATCTGGCACAGGCGGTACAAAGATAGAGTCCGACTCTGGAGACGGCTTGATGGACGGCTTGAGGAGGCGCTGGAGGGAGACGCCAGTCGGTACGGCTTGTCGGGTGGAGCCGATCCGTGCTAGGGCATCTGCTTGGTCGTTGTCGGCCCTTGGCACGTGAAGGAACTCGCACCCTTCGAAGTACCCGCTGATCTGCTGGACGAGGAATCGATAGCTCGCTATGTTCGCGTCCTTGGCGTCCAAGTCGCCAGACGACTGCTGGACCACCAAGTCTGAGTCGCTGTAACACAGGATCCGGCGTATGCCGAGCTCTTTGGCTAGCCGGAGCCGATGTACGAGCGCCTCGTACTCGGCCACGTTGTTGGAGGTGGCGAAGTGGATCTGGAGCGTGTACTTGAGCTTGTCGCCTTTGGGAGAGGTGAGGACGATATCGGCTCCCAAGCCGGTGCGCATCTTGGACCCGTCAAAGTGCATCCGCCAATGGGTAGAGTCGGGAGCCGGCGGTAGGTATTGGGTCTCGGCCCAGTCGACGAGGAAGTCGGCCAGTGCTTGGGACTTGATGGCGGTGCGGGGTTGGTAGAAGATCGTGTATGGTGCCAATGCAATGGCCCACTTAGCCACCCGGCCGGATGCATCCCGGCTGCCTATGATCTCGGCGAGCGGGGCGGTGCACACGACCGTGATGGGATGCTCTTGGAAGTAGGGCTTCAGTTTCTTGGCGGCGAAGTACACCCCATAGCACATCTTCTGGTAGTGCGGGTAGTTCTGCTTTGAGCTGGATAGCACTTCGCTTAGGTAGTACACCGGCCTCTGAACTAGCTGGGCTCGGCCTTCTTCCGGGCGCAGGACCACAACAACTGTACTGACTACTCGGCTACTCGCAGCAATGTAGAGGAGCATGGGCTCCTTCTCAGTCGGCGCTGCCAGGACAGGCGGAGTGGTCAGCATCTTCTTCAACTCATGGAAGGCTTGGTCGGCTTGGTCATTCCACTCGAAGTGAGTGGACTTCTTCATGAGTCGGTACAAGGGGAGAGCCTTCTCTCCTAGTCGGCTGATAAAGCGGTTTAGGGAGGCCAAGCACCCGGTGAACTTATGCACATCTCGCAATTTGGTGGGAATCTCCATCCTCTCGATGGCCTTGATCTTCACAGGGTTGCACTCGATGCCGCGTTCGGAGACCAGGAAGCCTAGCAGCTGGCCGGCTGGTACTCCGAACACGCATTTCTCGGGGTTGAGCTTGATTTGGAATCGGCGCAAGTTGGCGAATGTTTCTTTGAGATCTTCCAGCAGGGTGCCGCGCTTCTCTGTCTTCACCACAATGTCGTCTACATAGACGTGGGCATTTCTGCCGGGTTGCTTCAGGAAGCATTTCTGCATGCAACGCTGAAAAGTGGCACCGACATTCCTCAAGCCGAATGTCATAGTCAGCTAACAGAAAGCTCCAAATGGTGTGATGAAGGCAGTCTTCAGGCGGTCTGCTGGGTCCAACTTGATCTGGTGGTACCCTGAGTAGGCATCCAAAAAACTCAACAGCTCGCATCCGGCTGTGGAGTCTATCACTTGGTCAATCTGTGGCAAAGCAAACGGATCCTTGGGGCAGACCTTATTCAGACTGGTGTAGTCTATACACACACGCCACTTGTTATTCTTCTTCAATACCAGAACTGGGTTGGCAAGCCACTCTGGAAAAAACACTTCCATGATAAAGCCGGCGGCAAGGAGCCGGGCTATCTCTTCTCCTACGATTCTTCGCTTCTCTTCTGACAGTCGGCGGAGGGGCTGCTTGACCGGCTTCGCGTCGGCTCGGACATTTAATTTGTGCTCGGCGAAATCCTTCGGGACACCCGGCATGTCCTTTGGGGACCATGCAAAAATGTCTCGATTCTCACGGAGGAAGTCGACGGAGCTCGCCTTCCTATTTACTGTCCAAGTTTGCCCCAATGACAGCAAACCTTTCTGGATTCTCCGGGTCCAGCGGTATCTTCTTTGTCTCTTTGGCAGGCTGGAAGGAGCCCTGCGCATCATAATCTTTCGGGTTGGGGGACAGGGCTGGCTGCTTGCCGGCCATGGCCACAACCCGCTCCAGCATCTTCTTCTCTTCTGCCACTATGAGGGACTCGGCCAGCCGGCTACTGGCCATGGCACACTCGATGGACATCTTGTAATCGCCGGCTACCGTGATGATCCCCGTCGAGCTCGGCATCTTCATCTTCAGGTAGGCGTAGTGGGGCACAGCCATGAACTTGGCCAGAGCAGGTCGGCCAAGCAAAGCATGGTAGGGGCTCTCCAGATCCACTACTTCGAACCAGATCGCTTCTCGGCGAAAGTGATCTTTGTCTCCGAAGAGAACATCCATTTTAATCTTGCCGATTGGGGAGCAAGACAAGCCGGGGACGATACCATGGAACACGGTTCGGCTTGGCATAAGCTACTTCGCCTTGATGTTCAGCTTCTCCATGGTATCGCGGTACAGTATATTGATACTGCTTCCGCCATCTATCAGGACGCGGGAGAATCGGGCAGCTCGCCTCTCTGTCGCGAGGGTAACATCCAAGACCAGTGCATAGGAGCCAGGGGATGGCATCACCTCTGGGTGGTGGGCCTGGCTCCAGCTGATTGGCTTCTCTGACCAGTGCATGAACTCGGGAGCGCTAGAGGCGACTGCGTTGACCTCTTGATGCTGACGGTGCTGACTACGCTTGTCATTGGCTTGGCTGGTGAAGACGACGTAGGCGGCGTGCTCTTCAGGGAACTCGTCTTGGATGGCTCCGACTGCCGGCCGAGCCGCCGGCTGCTGGGGGGCTGGAGGCGGCGGGCCGGGAGGCGGAGGCGGCAACAACCCTTCGCCCTTGGAGATTCGCGTGAGCCAGTGGCATTTTTGGGTCGTGTGGTTGGACGGCTTCGCGCCGATGTGGAACTTGCAGGGGGCGTCGAGAGTCTGCTCGTAAGAGAAAGCCGGCTGCCAAGCCGGCCTGCCACCCTTCTTCGTGGGAGCGGGCCACTCTTCGGGCTGCTCATCTTCAACTGTGGCCACCTGCCGACTGCTGGAAGTCGGCATGGGGGCCTTGCGCTTGTGATCGTCCTGGTAGGGGCGCCGATTGGAGTCGCCAGCCGGTGTCTTGGGAGCCGGAGCAATCACCTTCCCAGAGGCGTCTACTCGAAGCTCGGTCTTCATCGAGGAGTCGGCCGTGGCGTACTTGTCCGCGATGACCAGCAGTTCATCGAGGGTAGCCGGCTCGTCGCAGAGGAGTCGGTGCTTGAGGAGGGTGCCCTCTCGGCACCCGGCGGTGAAGTACTCGATGGCCTGAACCTCGTGCACCCCCTCACAGGAGTTGCGGAGCTCGGCCCACCGTGTGAGGTAGTCGCGGGTCGACTCATTGGGTCCTTGGACGCACAGGGAGAGCTGGCGAGGCTTGGGAGGCCGCTTGTACGTGCTGGTGAAGTTGCGGACGAAGACTTCCGTGAAGACCAGCCAGCTGTTGATGCTGTAGGGCTTGAGGCTGTTGAGCCAGCTGCGCGCTGTGCCTTGCAGCATGAGGGGGGCGTACTTCACGGCAATGCGTTGGTTGCCGTTGGCTATGCTGACAGCAGTGGAGTAGTCGATGAGCCAATCTTCCGGCTTCACTAAGCCGTTGTACTTGGGCGTGTCTCTGGGGAGCGAGAACCCTTTGGGGAAGGGCTCGTCGCGGATGCGGGGGCCAAAGCATGGAGGGCCGACATCGTCTTCTTCTAACGCCAGGGATCGAGCAAGGCGGTCGATCCGGTGGCGGGTGTCATTCTCGCCGACTCCTTCTCGGCGGCCTAGTCGGTCACCAAGAGTCGGGTGCGTGACGGGCGGCGGGGTGAGACGTCTCTCTCTTCGAGGCGGGGGATGAGGCAGATTTCCTTGGCGCTCGACCGCTCGAGGGCGGCCTTCCGCGTCGCGCTCGATGGTGATACGAGTCCGGCTGCGGCTAGCAGCCGGCTCCTTGTCTTTCTTCTGGCGGGCGCCGCTCGCAGTCGGCGAGCGGGACGTCGCGGCGTGCTCTCGGCGCGGGGGATGACTATCGGCGCGGGCGCCGGCTTCGTGCCGTTCTGCAGCCGCGTCGATCAGCTGCTGGATCCGTCTTGTCATGTAGGGGAGCTCATCGGCTCCCAGCCCATTTAGCTCTTCAGCGGCCGCCTGAGCGGCTCGTAGATTCTCGAGCGGGGTGGCGTAGATGGGGCAATCTGCCCCCAGCATGCTAGCGATAGCCGCGCCGCGCTTCTGGACGAAGCCGGCTCGGCTCGGCCCGCTAGGCGGCGGCGTACCGAAGGCGGCGCGGTCGACTTCGCGCTGGTGGGCCTCGGTGAGGCGTCTCATGGAGGCTATCTTCTGGCCCTCCGCGACGAGGGCGAGGCGACGTGCCTCCAGGGTCTCGGCATCGGCGTCGGCCAGGATGGGGACGGAGAGGTCGTGCATCGCCGCTTGCAGGGCATCGTGGGCGTTCTCGCCCGAGTTGGTGACGTGGCTGATGACCAACACTTCGGTGACAGCGCTGCTGCCACTGTCAGCTCGAGGGAGAGGATCGTCGAAGACCACCACGTCGGAGGGGTAGGCGTCGAGCGATGCCGTGTCGGAGTCGACGAGCATCGGGTCGGTGGAGCCGACCGACTCCACATCTACAGCAGGCTCGCTAGAGACGTGAAGCTGGTCGAGGAGGCTGACTAGGCGGCTCTCGGGGTAGTCCGTGCCTGCGTCGGACGCAGGCTCGTCGGAGATGCGAGTCTCGCCGAGAAGATCGGCGAGGCAGCTCACCGCGCAGGCGTCGTCGACGCCTTGCAGCGCGTCGAGGCAAATGCCATCGGGCGCAGCAGGCTGGCTGCGCTCGCGGGGGAGGAAGAGGGTTCCCGTCCAGAACAGGTCTCCGGACGACGGTGCACCTGGCCCCACGGTGGGCGCCAAATGTTGGGTGGTAGGTGCGACATATGCCAACGGGTGGCTTATCATAGTGGGTGCCAGTAAGACGTCGCCGGTGCCTGGAAACGGGATGAGGCGAAGACATGCACGCCGGCGAATCTTACCCAGGTTCGGGGCTTTCCGAGGAGATAACACCCCTAGTCCTGCTCTGCGGGGTCTCCGCATGATCACTAGATCAGAAAGAGTAGCTACAAATGCTCCTAGAGTTGTTGGGTTCAAGGGAGAAGAAGAGAAAGGCTAGCTCTCGCTTCCCTCTCTCTATGGTGTGTGTGTAACGCTAAGAAGCCAACCCTTTGCTTGGGCTCCCGGGGGGTTTATATAGGCCTACCCCCGGGGGTACAATTGTAATCCGGCTGGTGCGGGTCCCAGCCGTCAGTGTCTGCGCTCGCCGGCTTCTCCGCCGGCCGCTGGGGCCTGCTGACTGGTGGGTCCCGCCGGCTGCCGGCCTCTTGGTCGACAGGCCGGCCCCAGTGCCTAGGGTCTTGTCGGCGGCTGCTTACTGTAGCCTCGTCCCTGATGACGAGGGCTTCGTCGAGGTAAGCGTGGCTACAGTGTGCCGCCTCGAGGGCTCTCACTGTAGCCTTACCTCGTCTTGTCTCCTTAATGTGGCACATGCTTCAAGGGAAGGGGTAGCCGGCTTCTGGGGGCCGGCTACGCCCTCGGCCGACTAGGGGAGGCCGGGCCGCCTTCGCGCCTCTCTCTGGGTAAAGGGGCCCGCCGCCCGTGGGCCGTACTGGCGTCGGTCGTGGGTGACGTTGAGGCCAGCATGGCTACAGTGCCGAGCCGGACGGGAGATGGCCGTCCCGTACGGTGTCCTGTGGCCATGCCTGCCTCGGGCTTCGGGGGTAGTGGGCCGCACTGTGGCCACACCCCGTCTTGTCACCGTTATGTGGGTGTAGTTTTGGTGGGTGCGGTCTTGGCCGGCTTCTTGGAGTCGGCGCCCTTCGTGGTCGACTCTGGGGAGTCGGCGTTCTTCATGGCCGGCTCTGGGGAGTCGGCATCCTCTATGGCCGGCTTCCTGGAGTCGGCCATCCCGTGGTTATCTTGGGGGGAGGTTGCGGAGGCTGGGTCGCCTTCTGAGAGTCGACTTCAGAGGTAGCCGGTCGGGGAAGGCGGCCCAACGCTTGAAATGCTTGAAGGCCCAAATGGCCTGATAATTTTCGAAGAGCCAGGGGCAGTCGGTTAGGCTACCTGTGGCCATTTACTCCGACAGCCGCTCCTGAGGAGGTCTTGCGTTGTCCGCCCCGCGAGGCTTGGCCCCTCGCGAGGGTCTTGATTGCCTTGTCGATGAAGACGGGCCGTACGGCCCGCTAGCTTAGCCACGCCGTGGGCCGTAGGCAGGCAAGTCTGGGGACCCCCGTTCCCAGAACGCCGACACTCGGGAACCTTCCTGACTCCGTTTTCCTCCCATTTGCTTGTTTCCCAAGATAAAAAATCTTTATATACCCCCTGGACGTATTGACCACCGTATCATGGAGAAATCTTCTGTTCTTCTTTCTTGTTGTTTCTTATCAGCATTTGGATAAAAATATCTTCAAGGACACATACCCCTATATATGGTTCACCGATGAGGAAGATGAAGGTGAACCAGTCCCTCCTCGTTTCAAGCAGGAAAGCAAGGAGACATTATGCAAGAGGATAATAAGGCTTGAGATGGAGAACAATTAGTTGAGGATAGATAATTTTACCCTCCGACGCAAGCTGGAGAAAAAGGATAATCCCGCTACTACATCACCACCACCTTCTTCTTCACCAAAGGAGACTTGACTTCGTGGTATGGACACTCCCCTTGGCTTGTGCCAAGCTTGGGGGAGGTGTCCCGGTATCGTATCACCACCACTATCTTTGCCTTTATCTATTTTAGTTCGATCATTAGTTATCCTATGATTTAGTTGAATAAGAGTTTAGTTCGATCCTTTCTTTTCGAGTGTTTGCTTAGTGATCTATCTATCGATGTAATCGTGTGCAGGATATATGATAAAGAGTACTTTGAGTTTTGTTTCTTTAATTTAATGTTTCAATAAAAGAAAGGAAAATAAATGAATAAGATCATATGCTAATCTTATGGTAATTAATTACATCACATAACGGAAAGTATAAGTGGTAAAATTTATTGGAGATTGACAAACATAGCAATGGTCAATGATGCAACTAATGAAAGAATTAGTAAGGGGAGAGAATATTCACATGCACATACACTATCATGGACATCTTTTATGATTGTGAGCCCCCATTAAATATATTGTGTCAAAATAGTTGATGTTGGACAAGGAAAACAACTAATGATTTATGTTTGTTCATATTCACATAGAAGTTAAATTGTCATAGATCCTTTAACATGTGGTGCTTGCTCAATATCTTTTCTAGCCAAAAATTCCGCACTAATTAGAGATACTACTTGTGCATCCAAAAACCCTTAACCCAAATCTTATTTTGAGAGTCCACCTTACCTACCTATGGATTGAGTAAGATCCTTCAAGTAAGTTGTCATCGGTGCAATAAGGCAATAGAAACTGCTTATAAATGTGTTGGATCATTTAATGTAAGAGAAAATTGAGTGTTGTACGAACTTGTGATGGCAAAATAATAAAAGTGACATACTGCATAATAAAGGTTGCCATCATAAGGGGCAATATAATGTGATGTTCTCTTGCATTAAGGGATTTGGCATACAAAAAACTAAGTGCATGACAACCTCTGCTTCCCTCTGCGAAGGGCCTATCTTTTATTTTTAAGTATTTACTTTTATGCAAGAGTCAAAGTATTCTTCCATATTCCATTTATTTTTCTATTTTTGCAAGCATCATGTGGTGAGGAAAGATCTAGGCACATATATCCAGTTGGATATGAGTGAGCATGAGTTATTATTGTTGACATCACCCTTGAGGTTAATACGTTGGGAGGCGAAACTATAAGCCCCTATCTTTCTATGTGTCCGGTTGAAAATTTTTGTTCATGGGTATGCTGTGAGTATTAGCAATCATAAAAGATTATATGATAATGGTTGAGTATGTGGACTTGCCTAAAGGCTCCGATATGTGACCCTTCCTGAAAATATGATGAATTGTAGTTGCAAAGTTGACTGAGAACATAGTTTGTTGGTTTTCAATAAAGTTTATGCTTTATACTTCAATATTGTGATGAATTGTTACTTGTTCATGAGAAGTTATATGATAAAAGTTGTTTGATAAAGTTTTATATTAAAAGTTCTTTGTTGTTATAATTATATGCATGATGCTTCTATGTCTGTATTTTGTTTTTATCGACACCTCTCGCTCTCTCTCTAAGCATGTGGACATGTTTTTCGATTTCGGTTTTCGCTAGAGGACAAGTGAGGTCTAAGCTTGGGGGAGTTGATACGTCAATTTTGCATCATTTCTTCCTACTGTTATTTATAGTGTTTTTATGCATAATAATGCTTTTTGGAGTATTTGTAATGCCTTTTCTCTCATAATATGCAAGGTTTACACAAAGAGGGAGAATGCCGGCAACTGAAATTCTGCACCTGAAAAAGCTACGTCAGAGTTACCTATTCTACACATCTCCAAATGAGCTGAAAATTTATGGAGAATTGTTTTGCAATATATGAAGAATATTGGAGCAAATAACTACCGGAGGGGGCCCATCAGGTGGGCACAACCCACCTGGGCGCGCCAGGGAGCCCAGGCGCGCCCTAGTGGGTTGTGCCCTCCTCGGCGCACCTCCAGTGCCCCTCTTTTTGTCGGCGACCTGGGAACGGGGGTCCCTAGACTTGCCTACCTGCGGCCCACGGCGTGGCTATGCTAGCACGCCGTACGGCCCATCTTCATCGACAAGGCATTCAAGACCCTCGCGAGGGGCCAAGCCTCGCGGGGCGGACGACCCAAGACCTCTTCAGGAGCGGCCTCGCCAGGCAGGCTCGCGAGGAGCGGAGATATCAAGGCGGGGCAAACCTCGCGAGGCTCTCGTGACGTGAGCCATGACGATCAACACCAGGCGGGCGCCAGCGCACGCAGAGTCCTTGTTTCCTCTTTGGTGCAAAGGAGGCAGGCGCAGGCGCGGAGTACCGAGGCATCAGGCAAAGGTTTCCATATCAGTGCAATGAGACCAAGACCAGCAGGCCAGCAAGACGGAGGTCACCATGGAGCCCAAGACGGCGTCACCACCAGAGCCTTTTGCAGGCGAAGACCACTTTTGTCAGGATAGCTTGTACTAGCTTTCCCCTTTCGAATTGCCCGCTGTTGTTGGCTCCCTTCCCGCTCAATATTTGGGGAGAGGACCAGGGCCTATATAAGTAGAACTGGCCACCACCAAAGGGGGTAACTTTATCTCATCTGATCGAGAGCCAACCTGCAGCCACATCAAACACAAGAACACCTCAACCTCACGAGGCTGTTCTTCCCCTTGTACTGTTCTTCATCAGCCCAAGAGGCAATCCACCACGACCACACTGGAGTAGGGTATTACACCACAACGGTGGCCCAAACCAGTATAAATCTCGTGTCTTTCTGTGTTGCGAGTTCGTCGAGTTCGTCTGTGAGATCTTAGCGAGCTAGACTGCAGATCGGTAGGAGGGAAAGAACTTCGCGCGCACCCCAGAGTTCGAACCTTGAAGGTTTTTCCGGAACCCCAGATCCGACATTTGGCGCGCCAGGTAGGGGTGCGCCGTAGCTTCCCTTCCGTCGGTCGGCGCTTCGTCGCTCCGTCGCCCCGTCGTCTCCATGGCGGACGCTCGTCACGCTCGAGCTGAGCGCCGGGCTGCCCTCACTGGCCGCGTTGCTCAGACGGCTCCCGTCGGCGGGCCATCTCGCCGTTCTCCGTCTCCTGCCGCCAACGCCGCCACCGGCCCGGTGGGGAACGAGCAGCAAGCGTCCTCGCTGCACCCATCGGTGCGGCAGGACGGCCGCACCACCACTCCATCGCTCACCCCGGCCATTCCTCGTCCCATGCACAAAATTATACTTCCTCCGTTCCTAAATATTTGTCTTTTTACAAATTTCAAATGGACATATTTTAGAGTGTCGATTCACTCATTTTGCTTCGTATGTAGTCACTCGTTGAAATCTCTAGAAAGACAAATACTTCATAGTCTATTTAAGAACGGAGGGAGTAGTGCACAACCACATGGGAGACTCAGCCCGGTCGTTGCGCCGCACTAATAGTAAGTAATGAGCAGTCAAATCATAAGCCCCACCTTTCCCACTATAAGTTGCTCGGAAGAAGCAACCATCAATACGCTCTTCTTTGAATCCGCTCATACTACTCCCTCCGTCAGTGTTTATAGAGCGCGCTTCAAAAAAATCTCTGGGACCAGGGCGACTAGCGATCGGCCTGAAAAATAGCATTGGTAGCTATAGCACGGCATCTATTACTAGAAGAAATAATGCGTACACACATGCATGCAGTGCTTCCACCCCGGGTACACACATGCATGCACTTACTCCACTCCGCGTACACACCCTAATTAATTGAGCATTAAACCAAACGCGTCTAAAGTCTCTCTGGTGGTGGAAATGCATGGAGAGAAATGCATCAGAATGAAGCGTGCCATGTAAACTGTGACGGAGGGAGGAGTATTATGAAGGTGAAAAACCAAGTACGCGTATGGCCAGTCAGTTAACGCACTTCCTCTTGGCATATCACTGACATGTGGGACCGAAGTGTGAGAAAACCGATCTCAATTGACGGCAAAATGGCCAACCCGTTGTTCCTTGAGAGAGACGAGGAGCGAGAACACACAGACGGGCTTGCACGGAGGCCAAGATATATTCGAGCATGGTTGATCGATATCATCATTACATGTTCGATGTTTTCTAATACTACTATTGGGCTGCCGTTTTCCGCCCTTCTCCCGAATAAATGTGTACTTTATCACAGATTAAAATAAAATAAGAGTACAGATGCTCCACCATGCGGTTCTAGTAGTAGTACTACTCATACTACTAAACCTTGCTCTTGGCTCTTCGCCTCTTCGTGAAGTCAAACAATGATGGTACTTCCCATGTTGGGTACTACAGTGTATGCCTCTGGCAATCTGACGCCGAATGAACTGCTGCATGTCCGCCGCCTAGGTGAGGGTAGGTTGCATTAGTCAAAAGGCGTAAGCGAACTTCACTTTGTCCTGCAAGCTTCTCCTCATTCTGCGAGTTGACGGGACACACCAAAAAGTAGTGCTAGTCCATACTCCCTCCTTTCCGGTTAATATGGCTTAATCTTTTTTGCGGGTAAATGAGAGAGCTTTATTCATATATAAGCATTCTTAGGACGATCAGCCAAGAGACTGGTCACTAGGAAGCGAGGTACCCCGCAAAAAAAGAAGAAGGAAGCGAGGTGTTTCATCAAGCCAGCTCTCGGTCACATTCAAAGTGCAGCAAGCACGGTTCACACAAAGATGCGCCGCAAGGTTTACTGGCCTGTTTACATGCTGAATAACAAAAAAAAGAAAATATTACCGAGCGCTCCTATTTTTAACAGCGTATGAGCCAGAATTAAGCAAGAATTGTGGCGAGTGTTCCATGCAATCAACTTCCATTATCACAGGCGAGAACCCTCGAAGAGAACCAAATGTGTTGAAGATTGCTTTATCACATTTTAAAATAAAATACGAGTGCAGACGCTCCTCCATCCGGTTCCTAGTAGTAGTACATACCTCTATAGTAGTAGTACTAGTAAACTTTGCACTTGGTTGTTCGCCTCTTCGGGAAGTCGAACAATAATGGTACTAGTACAGTGTATGCTTCTGGCAATCTGACAGCGAATTAACTATTCCACGTCCACCACCTGAGTGAGGGAGAGCTTGCATTTGTCAAAAGTTTCTCCTTGTCCTGCGAGCCACCGCGCGCAAGCTTCTCCCGTCCTGCAAGCTTCTCCTCGTTCGTCAAGTTGACGGGACACAGCAAAGTAATGCTAGTCCATACTGCCTCCTTTCCGGTTAATATGGCTTAATTTCAACGAGATAAATACACTTTCTGTCACTGTATATTTTAAAAATACGGTCAGTGGACTTCATAATACGCTCATTGCGCTCAATATATACATTTTCCGGTGTTTATACAGTCACTAGCTCACCCTGGCTGAGTATGTGTGTGCATGCACGTGTAGGTTGAGCACTTGAGCGTGATTGTGTGTGTTCCGTCATGTGCTCGGACATGCATGCATTAGGGCGTCGCGCGCATTTTTGCGTCCATGTGTACGTGTGATTGTTGCATGCATGCACAAGGTTGTAGTCCCTCACATTCACATGTTCATAAGTCAATGCTTTGTCAAAACGTTGCATGCAAGGTTTAATCATTCGTTGTTCACGCATGCATTCCCGATATTAATACGTTAGTAAAGACAATTTCTTGAGGAAAACGAGCCCATGAATTGAGTAGAAAGGGGACCAAGAAGCCATGACGGAGGGAGTACCAGTAGTGAACCGGAAGGAGGGAGTAGGTACTAGTAGTACTACGTAACAACATGCAGTAACAAAATTCCTCTATGCTCATCCTGTCTACGTGTGATTCAAGAAAATAGAGATAAGTACAAGTGAGACTCAGGAACGGTCATACACGTAGGGGAGTACGTGTAGGGGCCACTAAGGAGCAGTCAAATCACATAGTAAGTTAGTCGGAAGAAGCAACCATCATTTCACTCTTCAATGACACGTACGCAATATAAAATGGTTGATATGGAGAGAAAAAGAAAACCACTATATATACACTAGCAGGAGCCTAAGCTACAAGCCTGCTTGCTTGGGATGCTCTCTTCACAAGCATAGAACGACGGTGGCCACACCGCTGGTCACAGATCCGACCTGATCCCGGACCTAGATTTATCCTAACTCTATGCGCGTGCAACCTGTATCTGCACCACACATCCAACCCTACTGTCAAATCAATATGGCCCACATGTATCAACCATGCATGCGCTAGTGTGTATAGTTCAGTGGCATTTCAATTGATTCGACCTCACGTGGGACCACTCTCTCGTCTACCCTAATGCACCATTTAAATACAAGGTTAATCAACATGTTTTAACTAATTGTGGTTTATTATTTACTAAAAAATAATGTAATTATTCTCAGAAAAAACTAATGAAGTTAATTACTTGATTATACCAAAGGAATTTTTAGATGGTTGTAGCGAACTCTACTGGAAATTCCAAAGAACTTTATAAAATCCAAAGAAACAGTTAGTCATGGCAAAGTGTTCTCAAAAGTTCTTCCGATTTTTATGGCAAAGTTCGGACACCATGTTAGCAAAGTCCTGTTAGAAGGTTCTTCGTTTCTTAGAAAGTTCTTCATATTTTTTATAAAGTCCTTTGGAATTTTTGATTATGTTCTTCTGCTTTCCTGTATATGGAGAGGAAACAAAATAAGATCAATCCATCTTCCTAGGTATGCTGGATGAAAAATCCATCACATAGATGCCACTATCACACACGAAACCAGATGCATATCAAAAGATTGAGAAAATAATAAAAAAGTTGTTTAAGAAAAATTTCTGAAATATATCAAATATTGGTCTTGTTCTAAAGGTCCTTTTGTCAGGAATTCAAATATATAAAAATTCCTGAAATTGAAATATTGGTTTAAAATATATAAATGATTCAAGTTAGGAAAGTTGAAATAAAAAGGGTGGATTTGTTTGGGAGAGAGAGCAGAGAAGAGAGAGAGTGGGCATGCACATGTGACACCATGTGTACCTGTTGATCTGATGTGCATGGTGATGTGTGGTGAAGATTGGAGTTGTGCGCACAAAGGGTTAGGAATAGCCATATTTGCCTGATCCCGCCGCTGGGGAAAGGGAATGATGTTATACATAGACGCTGTCGACATCGGCGAGGGAGAAAACCCACAGTCGGTGCGTCCCAATCGGGGGTCCCCGCGGTATGGGCTGATGCCGCCTCCCAACCGCCCTTCTAGCTAAAGTCCGACGTCCCAGGTACATCTTCTATTTGTGATGAGTTTATGTCTCATGAACTAGTGCCAGTACTATTATTCTAATCACACGTCTTCAATATATTTGCCATCAGGGATGCTCAGCTCGATTTTAGTGGAACTGCACAAAAGCATCGTATGATCCGAGGGTGCCAGCCATCTTTCCTTCGACATGTTCTACCTAGCCAGGAAATTAAATCATGTTTAGGGTTTAGGGTTTAAGTCGTAGTGACCCCATCAGTAGTTTTCCTTTTGTACACACTCTCACAACTTTTGTCTTTAGTTGTGAAGTAAATATTGGCTATGATCTGTGAATCATTGAGATGCATCAGCATGCGTGTTAGTTTTCCTTTGTATTTGATGGAATGTTGTAACGGGGCAACCTTGGAGTAGGAATGAAAATGGAGTGGAAAGTTTCCGTTTTTTCAGAGAGAAAATGGAAACGGAGAGAAACCAATGTTTCGTTTCGTTGGATCGCGCCATAGAGAAAAACCAACGTTTAAATCACGTTTGTCGCGTTCGTGTCTCACCCTCCTCCACGGCTCCACCCCACACGGTCGCTCGGCATGCCACTCACCGCAAACCGAATATACGATAACTTTCTCGCCTGCTTGTCGATGGATCGCGCCATGGAGTACTAGCACTATTGGAAGAGATTGACGAGTTGGCGGAGGATAGCTAGTTATAGCACGGACTCCCAAGAACTTTTTACATGCATGTTGTGGCCGGCTATTGCTACCTTTGAACGTGGAGCAGTCGCGTGCACCGGGAAGCGGCGCGGGTGACGCTCTCTCGGCCGGCGTGCCGCTTCAATGCCAGCGCTAGTGAGAGGTCGCGTCCGCTCTGGCCGGGCATGAATGCGGCACTGACCGTTTTGGGCGGGAAGCACGCGTGGGTGATGAAGAGGGTTCGGGTTGGTCAGGAGCGGGCGTGGCAGCGGTCCGGATGCCCGCAAACAAGAGATGTTGTATGTTAATATTGCTGCGTATATAATTAACAACGTAAATAATGTGCCAGTTGGACAAATATGATTGGAGATGGAGATGGAGATGGAATTTTACATAAACACGGATATGCATGTCTATGTCTATGTGTGTGTGCGCGACGACTCTCGCGACCTGGAAGCGGAGGCGTGTTTTTGATCCAGTTTTCTTTCTTGGTACATTAAAAAAATGTGTCCGCCAGTTTTCGTTTCTTTTTTCTGGGAACGCGCGTATTCTATTTAAAACCACTGCTATGGAGAGATTTTTTTTACTCCATTGTATATATAGCCTCTTGTTTGATAGGGTTTCTCGCGTCTCGCTCTCTCACCCTCTCCATATCAAAACAAGATGACAGTGTCCACTCTATCTCTCTCCTCACCGGTGGTTATAGATCCGGCTGAATCCCGTCCGCTGTGGGAGGTGAGGAGGTGCAGTGTTGACGTTGTCGCCGTGGCGATGGAGGAAGCCGATGCGCACCGTCCTCTCGGAGCCGGCGCTGGCGTGGACGAAGGTCCTCTGTGCCCTTGTTCGCTGCCGTCGTGTGGGCAGATCCCGCCCGCCTAAGCGACATCTCTCCCACCTGAGGTATAACTTCTTGTACTGGTCCAGCTCCCCGGGTCGCTGCATGCGGGTTTTCTTCTATACGACTACTCCCCAACTCCCCATGTACAGTAGCTAGGGTTCGTCGGCTGGTCCAACATCACCTACTATTATAGAGGAAATGCCACTCGAAAATTTGTCCTGGTTTATGCCTCGGTGGAGGTATACATGTTGTTTCGACAAAAAGTACATGGTGGTTGTGCGGTCATTGTCCATATGCTCCTATTGCTGCTGCTAATCTAATACTATCACTGGTTAAATGAAGAAATGCTTTTTTTCTCGGGTATCCTGGTTTAGTTCCCATCAAGATAATCATGATGCTTCTGTTTGCCGGTGTACTTTTCATTAATTCTTATTGACAATTGAGATGTCGCGGTTAATCTTGTACCACTGCCTAAACAAAGTAACAACACTATATCCCTTTTTTATATTTTTGCAAACAGCGATGCGTATCTCCATACCCGGGCATGTCTTCCTCAATTTTAGTGGAACTGCACAAAATTGGATGGCCATTGTTGTTCCGCCTCACTGTCCTCTACCACGTGGTTCTTCCTTCCTCGAGCTTGATTACTGAGAATAAACAGACCACGGTGAGGATTTGTTGAACTTCCTAGGTGCCTCACCCAAACTTGATGCCAAATGGATGATGCATCACCACGATGACCTATCGATGCTCATGGTTGCGCCTCATGGTTGCATCGGCTAGTGAAGCTGATCGATTTTCCATGAAAAACAAGTTGTCTTCCATCAGTGCTCTTTGCTTGTTACCCACAAAGATGATATCCTTCATTAGTTCATCTTGGTTGCGTTGGAGACGCAGTCATCTTTCACGTTGGTGCAATTTTATCACACAATTGGCTACGAACCAAATGTTTCCTAGAAGAAGGATCGATGTTGGCACTAAGAGCATAAGTTTTGTATTGATTTCTAAGCCTTCTCACAACTTTGTCTTCAGCTCCCCTGTAATTTTATTTGTCTAGCTATTACTAAATATGTGGTCAGACTTTGATTAAAAATGGTGTGGACTAAAAACCCGGATGGATGTAGTAGCCCTCCATTTTTATTTACTCTGCATATTCGATTTGACTGAAGTCAAACTTTGTAAAGTTTGACCAAGTTTAGGCCGAACACAACAAACCATAATTATTGGGAGAGGGCAAACTGTACATACTCTCAAACCTTTCCGATAATTGAAATTAAAATTCTTTATTTGTACACTCTCACATGTTTCCGATAATTTGGCGCATGTGTGGTTGTTCACTTAAGGGAGGGTAGTGTACCACACGTGAAGGACAGGAAGTGCGACCAGGGTGCGTGGATCGTTAGTTCATCGGAAGTAGTAGTTTTCTTCACCGGCACGTTAAATAAAGAGTTTCGTTTCATACTTACACAATTTAAAACAATTGTTATGGAGAGAATAAGAAAACCACTCCACTATATATTAGTACTAGTATACACGAGTACTATATGGACGCAGCTTCATTGACTTAGTGCACCTGCTTTGGGTGTATGACAGGTGGGCCCAACATGTGGCTAGCCATACAGCTAAAGGAAGGTGTAGTTAAGGCACCGGAGCTCAGTCCGTACTATATATGTAGTAATATATAAGCTGGAGCCTCAGCGCTTGTTCACTAGGGTTTGCACTCTCCACACTCTCGCCGCACTACATATATATACACACGCTGGAGGCTCAGCGTTCCTTTGCTATGGTTTGCTATATTAACAGTCTCTCACCCTCTTCACCAGATCTTAACAAGAGTACATTCGCCTCTGTCTATCTCTCCCCCCTCACGGCTGGTGAAGGAGCCGTCCGGATCCCGTCACACCGGGAAGGGGAGGAGGTGCAGCGTTCACTCTATCGCCTTCGGCGAGGGAGGCAATCCACTACCGGTTGTGCTGTTCTCTTTCACCCAACGCCTATGCGGGAGGGCCACCAACCCCTTCTTCCTCGCTGTCGTGCGTAGTGTGGGCAGATCCAGCCTCCCGCCGCACGCCTAGCCACATCTTGACGACCCTAAGGTATAACTTTCTTTAGAACCATCATTGCTCTAGCTGCATGCAGATCTTTTTCGATTCTGTAGTCAAATCTAGGTCTTGTTCAAAGAGGAAAGAAGGGTGCGGTGGGGTGGAGCATGAATCTAGGACGTGGTTCAATGAGGAAAGGAGGGAGGGAAAGTAGTATAGATTGGCTATCCAGCCGCTTTCTTGGTCGAAAAGGGGAAAAGGGGGTAACCCAGTACACACATCTGTAAGGAACCGATCTGTTTGTTGAAAAAGGAAAGAAACTAGGGGGGTCGGGTAGTTTGTGCGGGACTAGATTTGTTGCCGTCACATAGGAAAAAGGTTCAAAGAGAACAAATATGGGACCAACGCAGATATGCTGCTTGGCAACATACTCTGCATCACCCATTTATACGTGTGGACGCACATGGTGCTGGCATGTCCCATGTCCCATACAACTATTTTGCTGTTGTTAATCTAAGAATGGTGCTGGAAAATTGAAGCAATGCCACTGTTAAAAGTAAATTACATTTTTAACAAATGTTGTTTAAGAAAATGTCTCTGTTAATATGAATCAATGCAACCGTTTTAGAAATGCTACTGTCCTACTTTGTTTTCCATCAAGATAAGTTAGATGCTTCTTTTTCTCGTCGTATGTTTCATCCTCCTTTATTGGCTAGTAAATGTTTCCTTTTTGCCTCTGTTAAAATAGGGATATCTATTCAACTTGTTGCTATAGCGAACTTAAATGTCACACCGGCAACTTTGCATGATTTCAGTGCAACTGCACAAAACGAGATTGGATTTCCTATTCATTATGGTAGATTCGTATTTTATCTTGTTCGTCTCATGAAAGGTCAGTACAGGCCTTCATCCACATGATTGTGCAGTGTGCTTTGAGATGTTGTGCTACTTGTATTGGTATTGTTTTAAATAAATGTTTAATTGAAGCTATTGTATTGCTGTCTTTTCCCATTAAGCAGTGAACAAAAATGGGACCAACCCAGACATGATACTTGTTGCTTTGTTACAACAAACTCTGCATCAACCTCTTTATAAGTAGATGGAAGCACATGGTGTTGTTACGCCCACTCTCCCCTGGAACTGTTTATGCTTTTTGTTAATCTAATGCCGCTGGTAAAATTAAGCAATGCCACTCTCAGAATTAACTACTGAATCTTAGTTCAAAACTGCAACACTTGTTAGGGATCGGCGAGTACCATTTTTGTGGCCGCATGTTTCACCCTCCTTTATTGGCCAGTAATTGATTCCTTTTGTGCCTCTGTTAAAACAGGGATATATATTCAACTTGTTTCTATTGCGACATTTTGCTTGGCTACGTGAAACACTTTTGTTTTAAGAGTGTTTTGTGCAGTTCAACTTGAATGTCACACCGGCGACTTTGCTTAATTTCGGTTGAACTACACAAAAGGAGATTGGATTTCCATATATGTGTTGAGAGATTTTGTTCAAATCCTCCTCGTGAGTTTTTTCAAATCTTGGTCAAGAAAGGTCAGTACCGACTTTCATCCACATGATGGTGCAGTGTGCTTTGAGATGTTGTGCTACTTTTATTGGTACTGTTTTGGATAAATGTTGAATTGAAGCTATTGAACTGCTGTCTTTTACCATTAAGTGAGCAAAAATTGTTCCAACCCACACATGATGCTTGTTTCTTTGCTACAACAAGCTGTCCATCACCCCCTTTATAAGTAGATGGAAGCACATGGTGTTGTTGTGCCCACTCTCCCCTGGAACTGTTTATCCTTTTTCTTAATCTAATGTCGCTGGTAAAATTAAGCAATGCCACTCTCAGAATTAACTACTAAATTGTTTTAAGAGAATTTCTCTGTTAATATGAATCAATGCAACCGTTTTAGAAATGCTACTGTCCTATACTTTGTTTTCCATCAAGATAAGGTAGATGCTCTTTTTGTGGCCGCATGTTTCATCCTCCTTTATTGGCCAGTAATTGTTTCCTTTTTTTCCTCTATTAAAACATGGATATCTATTCAACTTGTTGCTATTTCAACATTTTGCTTGGCTACGCGAAACACTTTTGTTTTAAGAGTGTTTTGTGCAGTTCAACTTGAATGTCACACCGGCGACTTTGCTTAATTTTGGTGGACTGCACAAAAGGAGATCGGATTTCCATATATGTGTTGGGATTTCTTTCAAGTCCTCCTCACGAGTTTTTTCAAATCTTGGTCAAGAAAGGTCAGTGCCAACTTTCATCCACATGATGCTGCAGTGTGCTTTGAGATGTTGTGCTACTTGTATTGGTACTGTTTTGGATAAATGTTGAATTGAAGCTATTGAACTGTTGTCTTTTACAATTAAGTGAGAAAAAATTGTTCCAACCCAGACATGATGCTTGTTTCTTTGTTACAACAAAACTCTGCATCACCCCCTTTATAAGTAGATGGAAGCACATGGTGTTGTTGCGCCCACTCCCCCTGGAAATGTTTATGTTTTTTGTTAATCTAATGTCGCTGGTAAAATTAAGCAATGCCACTCTCAGAATTAACAACTGAATCTTAGTTCAAAACTGCAACACTTGTTAGGGATCGGCGGGAGTACCATTTCTGTTAGGGATCGGCCGGAGTACATGTTTAAGAAATGTATTGTTCAGATAATGTCTATGTTATTATATATTAGTTACAGTGTTTTACAAACGGTACTATCCTGGTTTGTAGTTCTTTCTACATGTTTAACCAAGGTATTGTTAAGATAATGTCTCTGTTAAAATGAATCAGTCGCATTATTTTAGGAATGGTACTTTTCTGCTTTGTCGTTCTTTATACATGTTGAAACATGGCATTGTTAAGATAATGTCTCAGTTAATATGAATGAATCACACAGATTGAGAATTGCTACTCTCCTGCTTTGTTTCCCATTAAGATAAGGTAGATCAGTAGATGTTTTTCTTCTGGGAGTACAAGTCATCAAACGTTATTTCTTAGTAATTGTTTCCCTTATACCTATTGTTGCTTTACAGGGATATCAAAATTAAAGCTCGGTTTTATTTCGACATTGATTTTAGTTGAACTGCACAAAAGGACCCAATGTGTACAAGGCAAACTGCTGCATTAGTGGGTCTATTGGTCTTACCACTTTGCAGAAAGAAGCAGTCACTGTTTGCACTACATTACAGAAGGAACGATCGAGAAGCTTTACAGAGTATTAGTAGACGCTGGTGACATGACTAGTCTGCAGAGAGCATTGGCAACTCAACAAGTGGAGTGCAAAATTCACTCCACAAGGAAAGGTATGACCAAGTCAGTTGCCGACACATCTGTAACAAACGAGGTCAGTATCGGCCTTCATCCACATGGTTGTGCTTTGTTATGTTGCGCTACTTATATTGTTGTATTGTTTTGAATAAATGTTTAATTCAAGCTATTGTATTGCTATCTTTTCCTGTTAAAGATAATGAAGATGATTATAGTTGTAAGCGTATGTTTAATCAACTAGTACCACTATTATATTCATCATGCTTTTTCTGTATTTATGCAGACAGGGATGCTGAGCTTGATTTTAGTGGAACTGCACAAAATGTTCTGATGGTTCGTGTCCTCCATAATACTTCATCATGCACAATACATCGAATGGTTCTCTAATCATTCGTCGTCACCTTGAGCCACCGGACTATCTGTTTGAATGGAGCTGCCAACGTCGGCCATTAAGAAGGGTAAGAAGAAAGACAAAAGAGAGATGGCTTCTTTACTTGTGGTTCGGAGGAACACTGGGCAAACAAGTGCCCAAACAAGTACAGGAAGCCAAGACAGGACTCCAAGTCTGTCAATGTCACTCTAAGCAACAAGGATGGGGCATCTGGGTATGGTAATCTGTTTACCATACTTTCAGTTTGTTAGTCCACCGATTGGTGGGTTGACACTGGGGCCAATATTCATGTGTGTGCTGATGTGTCTTTGTTTTCTTGCAGCATATAAATACGAAATCCACAGGGATGCTCAGCTTGATTTTAGTGGAACTACACAAAATGTTCAGATGGTTCGTGTCCTCCATAATACTTCATCATGCACAATACATCGAATGGTTCTCTAATCATTCGTTGTCAACTTGAGCCACCGGACTATCACATGACAAACCCTGCCCATCCCTCAATCATAGGCATTACATATTTTGAATGGGAAAAGCTTGTCAAAGTTTAATCATTGATGTGAGCAAGAAGACATTAGCTTAATATATTGGAATTGGAAAACCTTATCAATTTTTGCTCATTGATGTTAGCCAGAAGACATGCATTTGATATGTTTGAGTGGGATGCCCTTTGCTGTGAGCAACGTCAAATCGTTTTTTTCTTATTCCTGTCTTCAGTTCAGAAGTAAATTTTTACTCTGCTGAGATGCATAGTCACATGAATGTTGACTTATGTAAGGTATTTTAAGAGTTTGTTCTGAATGTTGTCTATGTAATGCCAGGCCTTGTGAGTTTGATTGCAAAGTTGATCTTGGAATGTTGTGGCATTCGGCATCACGAGCTGTTCACCGTGCCTCCTAAGAATAATGCTTCATATTGTTTTGCATGTTGAGCTAATGCCTGTGATTTGCATGTTAAGAAGATCATCCTCTTATGTTGTTTCTGTGCTTAAGAAGTTCATTGTCTTATGTTTCATTCATAGCCTATACGACAACTCGGGTAGTTTAGAGGTGAAACCATATGATCTTCCGACCAACTCATCATCTTAGGCCGTGATTGGATCATCATTTTCCAACCAAAACCGCTTGTAAAACTGACGCTTGTAAATAAAAGCAGATGGTCTCGGACGAAGCGCTTGGTTGGTCGATTTCGACTAGTAAAATATACATTGGTCTCTCAAATTACACGTGTAACACGCCGGTTTTCGTTACAGACCTCAGGCCCTCGGTTTCATTATGCCTGTATTTTACACGTTGTTTCCGATGACGAGTAAATTACACTTGTATCTTAATACAGGTGTGAAATAAACCAGAGCTCACAAGCGTGGCCTTACCGTTTCATGCCGTCTCAGTCTCTCGAAGGTGCTCATAGGTGTCCGATGATCCTGGCTTCCTGAATGAGCAGCGGGCGCTGTATCAGACCATCCGTCGTCCTTCGAGTTGTTGCGCTCGCCGTGGCGCCGAGCATTGTCAACATGGTCAACGAACATGAGGATTTAGGAGATGACTTTATTTTGACTGGATGACAGTAGGGACCCACTAGGGCCATAGCCGTACGTACGCAAGTTCCTCCTTATTATATATATACAACTATAATTTTTTGCTTCCTCCTGGTTTCCTGACATGACGGCCCCACACCATCGTCAACCTATATAGTCAATAAATGAGAGAATTGCACAAGGAGCGGCCGACAGTTGGGACCCAGCAGCTCGAGCAGTATTTGTTTTTTTAGGTGTAAGCGGAGTTTTTATTGAGCGATATTTTTGTTGTCGTTCAGAGGAGCAGGGTATCAACTGGGCGGGCTGTGGCCCATCTAGCCCAGGCTATTATTTTGTGTCGACCAAATATACAGCCCAGATATTATTCTTTCAAGGTGAAAATGGCTAGCCCAGCTATACTTTTTTGCGGAATACCCAACCCAGGTGAACTTGTTATTCTCCGCCCCGCTGGGCTGTAAATCTTTCCTATTAGGCCTAACAAGGAAATGGGCTTTAAGAAATAATAAATGGGATGTAATTATAAAAACCGGGCTATAAATATACAAAAACACACCAAGCAGGTAATTAGTTTCAAAAATATTATTGTTTGAATCTGGAAATTTTCATTTCATTACTTATTGCGCGTGCAGTATTTTTTTAGATTTTTACCTGATACAAATTCATTTTGAAATTATATTTAATCTAACTCGAAATTTCGGGATAATTTTTTTGGATCCCATCAAAATGTGAGATTTTTAGTTAAATTCTATTTTGAGAGGTTGGTTTAAATTATTAATTGTTGTCCTGGCCTGAAAATGGGCTGTAATTTTAACAGACTATAATGGGTTGTAGTAATTCAAAAATGGGTCGTACACTATTAAAAATCGCAAATGGGCTCACTTGTGGGCCTACTATTTTTTTGACAATTATAGTCAGTGACACGTACGGAAGGCTTGTGGGCCTACTAAGGCGTACGGAAGGCTTTGTAAACTTATAGTCAAGACACGATTGTAGAAGCAGTGACCGTTGGATGTCCATCCAACGGCTGTAGTGGTTCTTCAATCTCGGATATTCTTGCTTCAGCCGCTCAAACCACCGCCGGCGGTACCGCCTGCTAC
The DNA here is from genome assembly GCF_018294505.1 of Triticum aestivum. Lineage (NCBI taxonomy): Eukaryota > Viridiplantae > Streptophyta > Magnoliopsida > Poales > Poaceae > Triticum > Triticum aestivum. The sequence goes on from NC_057796.1 coordinate 111,101,231, forward strand.
CACCTCCCGTGGCCGGTTGTGCTGCTGCACAGGCTTCACCGGCCTACTCTAGTCCCAAACGCCGTCCAGGCCATTCCTCTACTCACCAACACCTCCTGTTCTTCACCGGTGACGGCAGCCTCACACCGTAGCCGAACCAGTGAACCCTCGTACTCCCCTCCGCGTGGGCATCCACTATTTTGTCTTCGCCGGCTCCAGGTCGTTCCCTTCGTTATACGCACCATCGTTCACTGCGTTGGATCTCTCGACGCAGCGTGGTCAACTTTGTCAACAAACGACAGCCATCGGGGACAGAGATCTAGTGCCTTGCCCACAGCAAGGCACGACGTAACTGGCGGCCAGTGATAATTCCCAATTGTGGGGAATCATCATAGCAATTCCCAAATGTGGAAGTGATAAGTATGGAGTGTCGAACCCACAAGGAGCTAAAGGTAAGATCAATATTCTCTCAAGTCCTATCTGCCACTAATACGACTCTACATACAACAAACGTTTGCTTCCAACTAGAAACAAGAAATAAAACTATGTTGTGGGTATGAAGAGGATAACTTTGCATGGTATCAGAGAGCTAAAACATAAAAGTAGGTGTTGTTATCATAAAGTTCGAATATATTACGAAATATTACAAATAGCAAGTGTGGAATATTGATGGTTGGGTGTGCGGAATTATCCTAGGCAATCGTTAACAAGACCGGTAGTCTTCATTGCAATTTCATATGAGGGAGAGGCATAAGCTAACATACTTTCTCTTCTTGGATCATATGCACTTATGATTGGAACTCTAGCAAGCATCCACAACTACTAAAGATCATTAAGGTAAAACCCAACCATAGCATTAACATATCAAGTCCCCTTTATCCCATACGCAACAACCCCCTTACTCGGGTTTATGCTTCTGTCACTCAAGCAACCCACTATAAGCGAATCATGAACGTATTGCAACACCCTACAGCGGGAATCCCTCACGCTTGCGCGACACGGAGGGCACAATAGGAGAGCACCAAAATAAAACATACAACTCATACCAATCGAGATCATCAATCAACTCAAAGACAAAGGATATCTACTCAAAACATCATAGGATGGCAACACATCATTGGATCATAATATGTGGCATAAAGCACCATGTTCAAGTAGGGATTACAGCGGGGTGCGGGAGAGTGGACCGCGTAAAAGAGATGGTGATGATAATGGTGATGTTGATGAAGACGATCGCCGCGGCGATGATTCCCCTCTCGATGGCACTCCGGCGCCACCGAGAGAGAGGAGGAGAGGTTCTCCCCCTTGTGCTTCCTCCTCCATGGCCTCCCCCCTGGATGGGGAGAGATTCTCCCTCTGGATCTTGGCCTTATGGCGATGATGGCCCCACCGGGATCCTCCTCCATGGCCTTCGGTGATGATGGCCCCCTCCGGCAGGGTGCCAGAGAGGGCCTAGATTTCTCGTGGCTCTAGAGGCATGCGGCGGCGGAACTTCCGATCTAGGTTATTTTCTGGAGGTTTGGGTATTTATAGGAGAGGTTAGCATCGAGAACAAGTCAGGGGGCCCCACGGGAAGTCCACGAGGCACAGGGGGGCGCCCTCCACCCTCATGGGGCCCACGGGCCACCCCTTAGGTAACTCTTCGTTCCAGTATTTTTATATTTTCCGAAAAAATTCTCCGTTGATTTTCATCACATTCCGATAACTTTTATTTCTGCACAAAAACAACACCACGGTAGTTCTGCTGAAAATAGCGTCAGTCCGGGTTAGTTCTAATCAAATCATACCAAAATCATATAAAACTATTGTAAACATGGTATGAATACTTCATAAATTATAGATACGTTGGAGACGTATCAGCATCCCCAAGCTTAATTCCTGCTCGTCCTGAAGTAGGTAAATGATAAAAGAAATAATTTATGAAGTGTGAATGCTAGCAAGTGCATAAGTTTGATCAATGATAGTTCCAATCACTTTTTCTAGCATCATTATATATCATAACAGTAGCTCAGCTCATGAAACTTCTCATGATCAAGTAACAAGCTATTCACATGTTAAAATATAGATCATAAACTTTCTTGAAAACTAACAAACCATGCTCTTAGTCATCAAACAATTGCAATTCATCTTATTTTCAGGAAGGGTCTATGTAAGAGCTTTGATTCAGCAAACTCCACATACTCAACTATCATTTAATTTTTCACAATTGTTAACACTCATGTGATATTTTTGGGTTCAAAGTTTTAATCGGACACAGAGAAAGATAGGGGCTTATAGTTTCGCCTCCTGCAAACTTTTACCTCAAGGGTAATGTCAACAATAATAATTTATGAAAACCTACATCCAAGTGGATATATATATCCGGATCGCTCCAACACAAAGTGCTTGCCAAAGGAAAAAGTGTAAAAAGGAAAGGTGATGATCACCATGACTCTTGTATAAGGGTAGAAGATAAAAGTAAAAGATAGGCCCTTCGCAGAGGGGAGCAGAGTTTGTCATGCGCTTTTATGGTTGGATGCACAAAATCTTAATGCAAAAGAACGTCACTTTATATTGCCGCTTGTGATAGAGACCTTTATTATGCAGTCTGTCGCTTTTATTTCTTCACTATCACAAGTTCGTATAAAGCTTATTTTCCTCGCACTAATAGATCATACATATTTAGAGAGCAACTTTTATTGCATGCACCGATGACAACTTACTTGAAGGATCTTACTCAATCCATAGGTAGGTATGGTGGACTCACATGGCAAAACTGGTTTAAGGGATGTTTGGAAGCACAAGTAGTATTTCTACTTGGTGCAAAGAATTTGGCTAGCATGAGAGGGAAAGGCAAGCTCAACATGTTGGATGATCCAAGACAATATAACGTTTTGGATATGGGAAAACATAACCCATTAAGTTGTCTTCCTTGTCCAACATCAACCTTTTAGCATGTCATATTTTAATGAGTGCTCACAGTTACAAAAGATGTCCAAGATAGTGTATTTATATGTGAAATCTCTCTTCCTTTAATATTCTTTCATGAATTGTTCAAGTGACCAATTCTGTATTTGCTAACTTTCAATAAATTTACCACCTATATTTATTATTTGTGAAGTCATTACTCCCCATGGTATAAACATATGAAACATATATAAAGTCAGATTTATGATATTCAATTCATTCAACCATTTACTCATAGGATATATGTGAAGCACATCAGTAAATGACAAACTACTCCAAAAAGATATAAGTGAAGAACACTGAGTAGTCAAATAATTAACTAGCCATGGGAGGATTCTTTTTCACTCAAGATTTCAGACCCAATGATTTTATTCAAACATCAAGTAAAACTAAAAATACGCTCCAAGCAAAACACATATCATGTGACGAATAAAAATATAGCTCTGAGTAAGGTATACCGATAGTTTTGAAGACGAAAGAGGGGATGCCTTTCGGGCATCCCCAAGCTTAGGCGCTTGAGTCTTCCTTGAATATTACCTTGGGGTGCCTTGGGAATCCCCAAGCTTAGGGTCTTTCCACTCCTTATTCTCCTCATATCGATATCTCACCCAAAACTTGAAAACTTCAATCACATAAAACTTAACAGAACTTCGTGAGATGGGTTAGTATGATAATGAGTAAACCATTCACTTTAGTACTGTCAAAGACAAGATTCATAATTTTATCACACCATGCCTACTGTACCATATCATTTCTACAATTTATATTGAGAAGTATAAGCCATAGAAACTAGAAAACAAGCAAACTTTGCAATGAACACTACAAAAAAATACACTTCCGTGATGATACGTGTTTGTCACAGTAGGTCGCGTTTTTTGTCATGCATGTACATCCATGACAAATTTATGACAGAATCAAGATAGTCATACATGTGCTGTCGTAGAAGTGTTCCATGACATTACCAAAATTATTATCACGGAAGTGTCCACTTCCATGACGATAAATCGCGCGTCACAGAAGTGCTTTCGTCAAGGGTGACCGACACGTGGCATCCACCGTAATGGAACGCCGTTAAGCTATCGGGTCGGGTTTTGGATCCGATAACCCGTTAACAGCCCCGACCAATGGGGATTTTCCACGTGTAAAATCATCATTGGCTGGAGGAAACACGTGTCGGCTCATCGTTGGGACAGATGTCATCCACTCATTGGACAGAAGGTGCCTATGATACGTCGACACATGGCACGGCCCAACAGAGGCCGGTCCGTTTGACTTGGTCAAAAGGTGGCGGGCCGGCCCATGGAAAGCCTGTTAACGGCCTGTTCGCATATAGCCCATTTACAGCCCGCTAACCCAAGGCCGGTTACGCCCTATCCGAATTAGGCCCAGTAGCGTCATCTGGGCCATCCAATATGATTCCAGCCCGTTTTCACTTCTGGCCCATGTATGGCCCATGACGTCTTTCGGCCCATATGAGGCCCTATGTAACTCTTGGCCTATTAACGGCCCGTGGTGAAACTAGCCCGTAATGAACAGTGTATCACTTTACACCCATTAACGGCCCGTGGTGAAACTGGCCCGTAATGAACAGTGTATCACTTTATACCCATTAACGGCCCGTTATTCCGTTGGGCCGTTTCCAGCCCATGTTATCTTTCGGCCTTCTCAGAGCCCATTTATTCTTGGGCTCATTTCCAGCATTTGTTTACTTACGGCCCGTTACTGTCATTTTCTGCTTGTGGGCCAAATTCAGCCCGTGGTTACAGTCGGCCCGTTTGTGGTCCATTAATACGTTGGGCCGTTTTCATAGCGTCATCAAATACGGCCTATTAACGATGGCCCGTTATGGTCGGCCCATGAACGGACGATTCCAACTCTAGCCCGTTTACGGCCATAATGCGGCCTGTTATTGGCCCATGTTTGGCCAATCAATCATGCGGCCCGCATAAGGCCCATTGATGATACGGCCCGTAGAAGGCCCATTGTTTCTACGGCCCGTAGAAGGCCTACTGTTTCTACGGCCCGTAGAAGGCCCACTGTTTCTACGGCCCGTAGGAGGCCCAGTGTCACTACAGTAAATATTAGCCCATGGTTATTGTGGCCTAGTTTTAAAAAATAGGTTATTGCAGCCACTAGCAAACCACAGAAAAAGAACTGCACTGACTACAAGCAAACAAATAAACAAGACAACAAGGAAATAAATAAGCAAGCAACTTATGCTAGGCTATCACGGCTATTACACATATTACATCCACTGGGCATCAAAGTTCGCCACCAGTGCAAATATAGGGAACAAAGCAGCAAATAAACACCGCAGCAAAACAAGTCCAGAACTGAAACCACTTCAGAAGAGTTCAAGAAACAATATCCTGGGTACCCATAATGCTAGCAAGATGCTTAGCAAGCTTATTAACTTTCTCTTGTTTGGCGCTTAAATCCTCCAGCGCTTGCTGTTGCACAAGAAAGTACGCATCTGAATTCTGCAGGGACTTCCTCAGTCCTTCGGCTTCTTGCCGCAGCACAGCTGACTGATGCCTTTCAGCTTGTAGCTGAGACTGAAGAAGCCGAAGTGATTCAGGCAGCGAGTTCGAAGAGCTTGTGCCAGCGGTACTGGCTAGTAACTCGAACACTACATCAGCGCAGGACTGTGGGGTTTTCTCACTGTCTACAAGATCGTTTTTATCACCTTTCTTGGAGACCAACAGGGTTGTCTCACTATCTTGAACCTTATCTGCATTACTTTCTCTACCATTGCATAGTGGGGTGCTCTTCTCCAATATTATGTTTGCATACTACAAGAGAAACAAGCAGACACATCACAGGTTTAGCTTGTAGTATACGAAACTCATTTTGGTAAACCAGTTCAGTAGTAAGGTGGACAGGATAACAGCATGAAACAAACATATATCTATGTACTATGGTCACTGTATTGTCCATATCATTCTATTTTATGTTCCCTAATAAAGATAGAGACACAGTTCAACTCATATATTTTTAAGACACAGCAGCATAGACAGAATATAAGTGTGAAAAACTACACAGCATTGGCAGCACTTGTAATGTGCATCACATGAGAACATAACTGTTTATACAACTTAAACTGAAATCAACATAGAGCAACAAGTTAGAACAGCAATCCAGTTAAAGAAATAGGTTTAAAACATACCTGTTGCGCCATTGGAGTTTCAATTGGATCCTTCAAATTCGAAACTAGTTGGTATGAGTAAATACAATGATGCAACAGCAAAGGAGTATGGACCATAGCTACGGAATCTGACCTGAGAACAGATGCTCTTCTGCTTTAAACGTGGAGTTTGGGTTAGCTGTGGTGGTCTTCGTGCTTTGGGCACTGCAGTAGCTTTACAAACTGCTCGTGTGGGGGTACTCTGTGGTGGACATGGTGCTTTGTCAACTATAAGTGGGTTACTATCCGCTGGGGTTGCGGTTAGATGGGTTGTAGCTGGTTCTCTGCCCAACGGTGTAAGTGTGCAATCTGGAAGAGTCTCGATTATGTGTGGTGGGGCTAGTTTGTGGGCCAGTACAACCATGGTTCTATCTGCATCGACGGGTAGCACTGTCTTTTGTGAAGAACGGGTTTTTGCTCCCTTAGATACTGCCATCACCCCCTCCAATTCAAATGGCTGATAAACAAGAAAAGAAATTGAACGTACAAACATTGTATGATAGAAAGATGTGGTAATTCACATATATGTTGTCTAACCAAACAGGACAGCATGACACAATTTCACATATATGATGCCTAACTAAACAGGATAGCATGACACAGTTTCAGATATATGATGGATAACTTAACAGGATATAATGGCATAATTCAACATATGATGAGTACCTAAACAGGATGACATGACAAAACTACATGATGTCTTTCTAAAATAGGTTGGGATGAAATAATTCACATACATGTTGTCTAAGTATACAGGATGGCATGATATAATTGACATAATTGATTCATATACTAAGCAGCTGGCACTCGCATGTATGATCTCTAAACTAAGCAGATAGAATTCAATATTGTGCATATGATGTCTAAACTAAGCAATGCAAGACACCATATGCAACATATGAGAAATATAACATTGCAACTTAGAGCATACACCTCAAGTGGGATATAGGACTGGTCATCTGTCTCTGAATCCTCCTCTGAGGAGCTCCCTGAGATATATGCTTCAACAGGTACCATTGCCTGCTCTGAAGACCTTGTTTTCACTCCAGATTTTTCCATAACTGGCTCAAATGGCTGATACACATGAAGAGTAGTTCAATATACACAGATTGTCGACAAATGGAATATGTAATGAAAAAAAAAGATGGCATGAGATAATTCACATATATGATGCCTGGCTCCATGGCGGTGCATAATTCACATATATGATAACTGGCTGAAAAACATGGCATTGCATAATTCACATATCTGATATAGAAAGCAAACAGGAGGCATTCACACAAAGCATGTCTAATCTAAGCAGATGGCATGGCAATGCAAGACACCATATGCATGATATGAGCAATATAACCCAGCCATTTGAGCTAATGATAGCAGGTAGATTATAGCTTCAGTTTAAAAAGATAGACAATGGATCATCTATTGTTTGTTGCCCACCCAACATGAACCACATAGAAGACCCCAGATGAACCAGATAGTAGACAGATACTATTCGTTGATGGCTCGATATGAGACCCAGGGGCAATTCAAAACTCAAGATTGAACGATAAAGTAGCAGGTAATAATAACCGATGTATAACGTAAGCAAACACGAAAGACTGCGACCTCTCTTCCGGAACTGTGTAGTCCTTAGGTTCATCTGCTCAGTCGATGATGGTAATGCAGTTGGCGTGGCTGCCGGCAACGGGGAAGATGATCTGAGGCGGCGAAAGGAAGTTTGTAGGGGGGATCTCTGCTGCAGTGAACGCATTTGTCGATGGTGCACCTCAGGTTGGGTGGATGACGGCACGGCAGGAGCAGGACATAACACACAGAGTTTTCTTTGATGCCTATCTAAAAATGAAGTAAATCTGTAAGGGCTCCTTAGAATTGGAGGATTCTATAAACGCAGGGACAGGAAAAACACAGGAATAGGATAGGAATGCACGTGCAAAACAGAGCATTTGGAAACATAGGATTTCAGTCAACCTGGGTGTTTGGCTCACATGAATTGGAAGAACAGAGGAATGGAGAAACAAAGTGATGCGACGAGTGTACAACCTCTTTGGCATAGCCTTGTGGACCTCAGCATCATTGGGTTGGACGTGGAGGATGGTGATGATGCTGGTGTGACTGTCGGAGGCGGGGAAGAAGATCCGAGGCCTCTGGAAACGGCGCCGAGGGTACTGCTCCGCTGTGATGGACGGTTTCGTCGTTGGAGAAGCTCCGCTAAGGTGTACGGCGACGAGGCTGAAGCATGACAAGACAGACAATGTTAATCTGAAGTGGGACCCTAATATCATCTGCAATAGATGATGTAACATACATCACCAAAAAGTGCTAGATGTAAAACGCATCAGCCGTGCCACGGCCGCTCCGACAGATGCTGTAAGTACTGTTCACTCTGAACTTAACTGAAGAAAATGAACTTCACAGTCGAAACTGAATTTTACTGTCGAAATTGATTGAACTAGTAACAGAGCATTCCAATAGATGTTTAGGGCGTTCGAGCACTAGTAGCAGAGAAGTAGTGATCTAAATCAGCAGACGCTCGAGCAGGGAACGCACTAGCAGAGAGCAAGTCATGCAGTAGCACCACGAGCGAGTGCTAAAGCAGAAACTCCTGTAGCTGCCGGAGGTCGTGCAGCAGCAGCAGCAGCGCAAGCGAGAGCAAGAGCAGAGCAGCAGCATGAATGAAAGCAGGAGCAGTGCAGCAGCGCGACCGACAGCAAGAACAGAGCCGCAGCGCGAGCGAGAGCCGGAGCAGCTGCAGCTAGTGCCGTTGTGGAATTCGCCGCCGAGGAAGCAACAACATGGGGGAGAGACGCCGTGGATGATGTGGCCGGCGGCGGCGCCGTCGATGGAGACACGCCATGTCTGCTCGGTATCGAGCACCGGCAGCCCCGTGAGATCAAATAAAAGATAAAATGCAGCGGTGAGTGCAGAACCTCCTTGGTGGCGCCGAGTTGGCCTCGGCTTCATCGGAGGAATTGGTGAGGGTGCTACGGTTCTGGTGGGGCAGGTCAAGACGGCGTTGTGGGGATTGAGGTGGCGCGATAGACGAGGCGAATGTCGGGGCAGCTCCTTGGAGGTGGAGGACGGGGCGGCTGATCCGGCGGGACGAAGAGATCGACAACGGATCCTCATCCGGTGCGGTGGATGAGGGACGGCGAGCTGTAGTCGGGGAAGAGTCTCCGGCTGGGCGGCGGTCGGGAGGCCGACGGAGGAGCATGGGGTTTCGCAGGTCTTGACGGCCTCGGTGTACGAATGGGGGGCGAAGGGGGAGGGGGGAGCCAAGCTTAGGGACGCGCTTGTCCGAAATGTAGGGTAAGTTACCAGCGTACCCCCACCGTTTTTGACACCGCGGCGTGGAGCTTCATTTCCGGCTGAGGGGTAAAGGGGGATTTCGCGTGTCTGGGCTGCGGGAGCGATTTCGGATGAGGAGGGAGTTCTCGCGCGCGTCCAAATTTCGGGATAACAAGGCGCGGCGCGGGTTGAAGAAGCGGGAGTTTCAAAGCAGGTGAGACAAAAGATACTCGAGCTTGAAAATTTCGGGATAACAAGGTGGGGATTCCTTGTTCGGCAAAACAAACTTAACGTGTAAAAAAACAATTCATACAAGACACAAGAGAGTCATGTCCCCTTTTACTATATTGCTATAGATGCCATTGAAAAAACTACAAGAAAATGTAAAAAAAAATCGGGAGAACAAGATTACCCTGCACAGTACCAAATCGATTCGCACTTCCCTCAACAACAACAAAAAACAAATCAATTCCCACCAAAGAAAGAGTAATGTCCCTTTTTATATGATTACAGATGCCATGATCTCGAATTTCAATTTTTGAATCCACGTTATGTTGAATTTGAATATATCGTTAGGTGACCTTGCGATTTATAATTGATGTAGTCGTACATTTTGATCTTCCATCATATATGAACATTTTACTCCACCATGTGAACATATATATTGTCGTCTACCATATGGACTAAATTTGAATCAATTTTCCTTATTTGAATACGATTGTTGTCAAGTTATACAATAATTTAAATATTATCTTGATAACAAAAAACATACATATAGCAGTAATCATATTTCACTATGAACTACATGTACCATACGCTCTCCAATTCAAATATTTGTATCCATTTTATGTTGAATTCAAATCATAGTACATTATTGGTCTAGGTACCGAGATGTTTGGGATAATCTAAACCCTGTTTTCATACTATAATTTTTGGCTGAATTGGGACAAGTTTTGGCATAAGCCTCTTGCAAAACCGGAGATTCTCTCAACAAGCCTCGTGGTTCCAAGAGGGAACGTGTCACCTTTTTGTGCAAAATGATATACGCTACCTCCCCCCTGATTTTATTTACAGAGGCAACATAGAACTATATGAGTGCCCTGTTAAATTTTGGAATTATTTCGGGTTCATTTGGCCTTTTTATACATTAGTTGAGTTTCTGGACTTTTAATGTGCATAATCTAAATATGAATTGCATGCACATGCTCCGGTGCACCAAAGTGGGTTGAAAAATCACATGTGTGTCCTTGGTTGAATTTCTAGGTCCCATGGAAGAAATGAGAATGAAATTCAAACATCTGGGCGTCATGACTCGGCCGAGAACATCGAGAAACTTTGATTTTAAATTCATGTAAATCCAAAACTCGCCTGGAAATCATGAAACTTGGCATGGTGTCATGTCATGGCACTAACAAGTTGTGGTAAAAAATTGGGCTGACTTGGAAGCTCGTGGTTCTAAGAGGGAACGTGCCACCTTTGAGTGTGAAACGATATACGCTGCCCCCCCCCTTGAGTTTCTTAACAAAGGCAACATAGAACTACATTAGTGCCCTATTAAATTTTGGAATTATTCCGGGTTCGTTTGTCATTTTTTATACATTAATTGAGTTTCTGGTCATTTAATGTGCATAAGTCAAATTTGAACTACAAGCACATTCTCTCGTGCACCAAAGTTGGTTCAAAATTCACATTTGTGTCCTCGGGTGAATTTCTAGGTCCCATGCAAGAAATGAGAATAAAATTAAAACATCTGGGCATCGTGGCTCGGCCGAGAACATTGAGAAACTTGGTTTTAAAATTCTTGTAAATCCAAAACACGTCTGAAAATCATGAAACTTGGCATGGATGTCATGTCATGGTACTACCATGTTGTGGTAAAAAAATTGGCCGAATAGGAACAAATTTTGGTATAAGCTTCTTGCAAACCGAAGCTTCTCTCAAGAAGGCTCGTGGTTCTGAGAGGGAACGTGCCACCTTTGAGTGCGAAACGATATACGTTGTCCCCTTTGAGTTTATTTACAAAGGCAACATAGAACTACATGAGTGCCCTGTTAAATTTTGTAATTATTCCAGCTTCGTTTGGCCTTATTTACACATTAATTGAGTTTTTGGTCATTTAATGTGCATAATTCAAATTTGAACTACAAGCACATGCTCCCGTGCACCAAAGTTGGTTGAAAAATCACATTTGTGTCCTCGGGTGAATTTCTACTCCCTCCTTCCATCTATATAGGTCCTAATGCGTTTTTTGAGGCTAACTTTGACCAAACGTTAGAGCAATAATATATGACATGCAACTTACACAAAGCATACCTTCAAATTTGTATGTCAAAGGAGCTTCCAATAATATAATTTTCATAGTATACATCTCATGTGCTATTAATCTTGTCAATAGTCAAAGGCTGTCTTGAAAAACACATTAGGCCCTATATAGATGAAAGGAGGGAGTAGGTCCCATGCAAAAAATGAGAATAAAATTCAAACATCTGGGCATCGTGGCTCGGTCGAGAACATTGAGAAACTTGGTTTTAAAATCATGAAACTTGGCATGGTGTCATGTCATGGTAGTACCATGCCGTGGTAAAAAAATTGGCCGAATAGGAACAAATTTTTGTATAAGCTTCTTGCAAATCGGAGCTTCTCTCAAGAAGGCTCGTGCTTCTGGGAGGGAACGTTTCACCTTTGTGTGCATAATTCAAATTTGAAATACAAGCACATGTTCCAGTGCACCAAAGTTGGTTGAAAAATCACATGTGTGTCCTCGGGTAAATTTCTAGGTTCCATGCAAGAAATGGGAAGGAAATTCAAAATTCTAGGCATCGTGGCTGGGTTGGAAACATTGAGAAACTTAGTTTTTTAATTCCTGTAAATCCAAAACACGCATGAAAATAATGAAACTTGGATTGGTGCCATGACATGGCACCAACATGCTGTGGTAAATTTGCAGCCCGATTTGCGAAGGCGCACACATTAACAATCAACAAAGTCATTTTGGAACAAGTGTTGTCACGTTACAATCGGAAACACAAGTATTATTGAAACCGTGGGCGTTCTACTTACTAGTACCATTTACGTGCCGCCACGCGTCCCCATTTTTTATTAGCTAGGAGGCGCCATGCAGGGTAGCTATTTGAGTACGAGAGGCGTGCGATCAGACCCCTGCGCGTGCTTATCGGGAGGAGAGCCCTTTGACCTCCATCTGCCGTCCACCTCTCTCCCAAGGTCTCCATTAATGGCGCTCGAGCCTCTGTTTAATGGCGTGGCTATGTCTCACTCGACTGAGATTTAAGAGAGAAAAAAGAAATTCTAGAAGCACGGATCTTGATGTAAGATCCGACGGACCTATATAGCATCTACTGCGACTTATAGCAAGACTGATGAATATATAAGGACGATTAATTATTTTTTTGATCAAAGAAGGGCTTGCCCCTTCCGATTTTCATTACTGAAAACCACCACAATTCACAAGAAGTTCAGCACAACTCGTTGAGAAACCACAATTCAAGGGGCGGAGGCACAAGGGGCAGTGGAGCATGGTGAGGTCCATCGAGACCTTAGAGAGCTCCATCGTCGGGTCCTGTTCGGTCTGCATGATCTCGCCCTCCTCGTGCACAACTATCTCTCGACTTGGGCCTGGGTATTACAAAGCTTTACTGTCACATATTTTATACTACTTCAAGGTGCATTAAATCAACACATGCAAGTATCAAAAGGAGAGTCACGGCATGCATGCATGTGTTGTAATTAATGCATCGGTAAACGCAAATTATTGAAATATGTCGAGTGCAGTGCTTTGATGTGTCGCGTCAACTCGTACATCAACGAGAAGTTTGATTATCCTCTCCCTCGCGGACTTAACTGCACCTGCCTTTGGCTGTATGACAGGTTGGCCACACACCTGTCGGGCCCACCTGTCATACACGCAAAGGCAGGAGCGTCCCTCCCTCGCCCATGAGCGTGGTGGCTGGCAAGACTAGGAGAAGCTTTCTCTACACGCTCTCCCTCCCGCACGCGGTGGACATGCAGCAGTTCAATCGGTGTCAGATGGCCAGAAGCGTACTGTAGTACTCCTCCAGTGCATTAGTACTCCATCATTGTTCGACTTCCCGAAGAGGCGAAGAGCCAAGCGCAGCCCGGACGCTCGTGTGGCAGCTTCATGTGTAGAGTAATCTAGGATAGCGTGTACCGTGCCTGTTGGCCGTCTCGAAGTTTTTAAAAAAAATTAAAATAGTCTTCTGGCCCTACCTGACACCCTGGTGATTGTAGTTTGCACGCTCATCTGGTCAAGACAGGAATATATATTTTAATTTGTTTTTTTTCGAAAAGGGGGGACTCCCCGGCCTCTGCATCAGAACGATCCATACGGCCACATATATTTTAATTTGTGGTGGGTAAATGTTAGAGGTTGCAGCAAATATATTGTACACTGCGGGTCTTTCAGCCAAGTTTAGAGGCAAGCATGTGGGGCCAGTGCTATGATGTGTCGCGTCAACTCGTACAACGAGGAGAAGCTTGATTTTACTACATGCCTTCTCCCTCACCCATGTGCGCGGTTGCTCGCAAACAAGGCAGGCTTTTTCTTAGTAGTACTTCTACAACAAGCTATCCATCCCGCTCGCGGTGGACGGACATGCAGCAGTGGATTCGACACTGTAGAAGCAGTAGTAGTAACATCATTGTTCGTCTTCTCGAAGAGGCGAAGAGCCAAGCGCAAACCAAACGTTTCAGTTGCGAACATTGGAGCACGCATATAGCCAGGCTCTTGCATGAGACAAAATTGCTATGTGAGCCCACTATTGTACTAGTACGTACAACTACTTGCTAGTATAGCCCTGTAAACCAGAAAGGAGTATTTGCCCTTCTAGAGATTTCAACAAGTGACTAGACTACACCGAGACGGAGTACATATGGAGCAAAATGAGTGAATCTGCACCGTAAATAAATACGTACTAGTTCTATCGTTTTCCTCTCCGAGGTGCACAATATTGAGTATACTGACTAGTCTCTTTTTGACACGCATTTACTTTTTTTTACACAGTACAGACGCAAGCGCTCATATACACGCGCATACACTCACCCCTATGAACGCACACACGCACGGCACTATCATCTTGAAATTTACGAAGCCACCATAGGCACCTCGTCGTCGACAATGTAGGAAAATTATGAGGGGGGTCTCTCCAACAGTGTTCCTTGGCTCGCACCTAACATCACTGTGGTCGAACTTGGAGTCATTCATCTGGTACACGTGGCATCTCAGATCTGGACACAAGGTGACGCGACCTCTCACTTCCTCCGCCATTTGAAGCGGCGCGCTGGTGGAGGGCTAGCATACTCCAATATTAGGTTGGCTCTATGTGATGTGGCAACTTCATATACTAACCGGATGCTGGCTATACTCCCTCTGTAAATAAATACATGGTGTATTGTTTTATTCCTATCGGCGAGGTAACTTAATGTCTTTTTGCTACATAATAGGATTACATGCAATGAACTAACCACCGCATGTGATGTTTGGTAGTCTCAAGTCATTGAAAGCATGCACGGGCACGGAGGGGGACGCAGCTTCATTGACTTACTGCACCTGCCTTTGGGTGTATGACACGTGGGTCCAACGGGTGGCTGGCCAACCTGTCATACAGCCAAAGGCAGGTGCAGTAGAGGGGCGAGGAGTAGATGGCCAACACGCACGTGAATTCAACGCAGTCTGCACTTCTCATATAAAGGCTCCCGCCAGTCCAATCTACGAAATCCTACGCACCTACGCACCTAAGGGCAAGAGTGATCACTCCAATCGCAAGATCAGTTGACTAGAAGCTAGACCCATGGAGGCGATGAGCGCGAGCATCAGCCGGCTGTGCCAGATGGTCCACGACGCCGGCCTACATCCTGGCACCAAGGAATGTCTCCAGGTAGTGCTTGAGGCCGCCAGGGCGAGGGGCCGCTTGGACGACAGCTTCGTCTCCTTGTTCGACGAGGTCCTCGTCGGCTTCCTCGACAAGTTCACCGTCGTCAAGAAGCTCGCGGATGACCTTGACGTACGCCTCCAGCCCACCCGCCCAGGCTCTGTGATGCCTGCCACCCTCAACAGCCTCTATGGTGACAACCTCTTCGACGCACTGGTGGCCCTGCGACTGCCCGCCATCGCGCCGGAGAATGTCCACCTCGAGGTCGCGCTCGCCGCGCAGCGCCTGGCGCAGCAAGACACCATCGACATAATCACCCACGTCTACGTGCAAATCGTCCACAAGGACTACTACATGCAAGAGGAGGACGATAGGACGCTGGCCTTCTTGGACCGGAGGGCAACCTTGGACGGCATTGTTTAGAAGCACGTTGAGCTTGCCGCCAACGCCGCTGCTCCTCACACGTCGGTTGGTGACCCGGTGCACTAGGGCATGAGGATGTCGTTGATGGATCCGTATGTATCTTTATCTTTCCGCCAAATCCATGTAGTAGTATATGGTACTACTAGTAATTATCTTACCTTTCGCATCAACTTCATAATTTTCCTACGTACTCCATGCATGAACCGTGCCAGAACCAAACTTCTCATTACTCTAGGGAAAATCGTTATTTCTATCTATCGGTCGCCCCATGGAGAGAACCAAATTTTATAAGTTACAAGTTCAAAAGGAAAAGCCTGCCGTGTTCACGTCGCACCCCCACACGGTTTGTCCGGCACGCCACTCAAGGGGGAATGCGTGCTGTGTTGCATTTTCACTTACAAGTGGGACCGCAGTTGAGCAAACCGACTATCGGCAAACCCCCACCCCACCCACCGCACGATGGCTGAGACAATAGGAGGGAGAAGAGATGGTTGTAGCTAGCACGGACTCCAAGAAAATTGGTGTCGGATGGGATTCGTGTGGGTGGCGTGTGCCTAAGTTAAAGTTTGTATTCCGAAAATAGTCTCGCCGTGTGATCAAGAGAAGACCAAATCATATTGCAGTGGATGTTCCTCCATCATGTGTGGTTCATTCCCATGGTTCCAGCTATTGGTGAAACCACTTACGTTTGCAAGAGGAATTGTAGACTTCACAAACAAATTTGTCATTCAGTCTGTACTGAATGTTGGCCAAGAGAAGCATCCATGTTAGTAGGAAGAACATATGTTTTTTCTAGATCTTTGCTTTTGGAGCTACATATTTGTATATGATCTGTGAATCATTGTGATACATTAACATGTTGATCTTATGTATGGGAATCGTACTAGTTGGTTTTAGTTGTGGCTGATCTTTGCTTTTGGAGCTACATATTTGTATATGATCTATGAATCATTGAGATGCATTAACAGTTCCTTATATCTGTTCGCTCAGTGTTTACAAGTTACCGATCGATCACTAGCTAGCCTACTAATGCACTCCTGGCTGTTTTAGTTGCGACGCAAGATCCGAAGTGGCAGTTTTTTGAATAGAAATGCCTACCTCTGAAGAAACTGACAAGCTGCTCTGAAGAAAATGCCATCCGAATCTGAAGAAACTGCTAGCAAAAACGTTCGCAAATGCCTTATCTCCCAGCTAAAGTTCATCAATTAATGCCCTCGGCTGCGACTCGTTGCATGCTGCTCCGCGTACTGGCTGCGAGCGATTTTGAGTGCCCGCATGCAGCCGGCCGTAATTAAGGCAGCTAACTGATGCGAAAAAAGATGCGCTTTAATTGTTGTGGGCCTTTTAAATCCGTGGAATCATTATTGACAAGGAGGGAGATGATTCGAGTGCACTCGTTTGACCGTAAGGCCGGCATGCGACCCAGCATGGATGGGACGGGACGGCACTATCAGAATTTCAGTTTCTCTAGTTTTCCACGGCAAGCTGGCATGCTAAGCCATGCCCGCTTCATTATGCATTGAATTCTGATGACCGTCGCGCTACCTTCCGCTTATAAGTACTGTTTCTCGGCCTTCTATGGTGGCACCGTGACCCAACTCACCCTATCCTCATAAGCCCCCACTGGCCCGACTTTGCTCGCCACTTATCCACGCTCTCGCCACGTCCGCCATGCCCCCGCCCGTCCGCGATAGGCGTGGCCGGGCGGTCACCACCGGAACTAGTGTTCGGTTTTTCACCGGAAGGCAGATGGAGGGAGGAGGCATTCTATCGGTCTTTAGATGGCAATGCGGAGATCGAGTACTTGTTGGAGCGCGACCGCCTGGCGGAGGAGCAGGAGTTGTTGGAGCGCGACCGCTTGGCGGATGAGCAGCGTATCGCCGATTTGCGCCTCCAGCGGGACATGGAGCAGCAGTGCACCGACGCTCTGAGTCGCGAGCAGAGCGCCCGCACGTGGGCCGACTATGTGGAGGCCGGCACACATCAAATAGCCCTGGAGGCTGTCGGGCACGCACGCGTTCGCGACGCCGATTTTTACTACCAGCTCGTCAAGTGGGTTTCCCGCTTAGAAGCCGAAGCTTCGGTGGACCACGCCGGCATGGAAAGGGCCAACGCGCGCGAGCAACGCGCCCTATCGCACCTCTGGCAAGTCCGAGGCGAGGCGGAGGACGCCGGTGCCGGCGTTTAGCGTGTACCGCAGATGGCGGCCGGCATCGTCTAGTTAGCTAAGAGTAAGTTAGTACTTGTACACTACTAGATTATTAGTGGAAGTAGATAGTTAACTTGGCCATGATGGTTGTCAACGTGGAAGTTCAGTACTCTATATGTGGATCAGACCTGTTACTTTGCTCTGAATGTTGAACTTTCCGTTTGAACATATGGAATGGGCTGTTATTTTTTTAAATGGGTTGTATTTGTCCTCCACGGGTTTAGAAGCTGACTTGCGGGCCTACCAAGTTGACGCGTACACAACCAAGAGATGATTGTACGTGGAGAGGATGACAGCAGGGACCCGCCAAGGTCATGGACGTACGCAAGCAAAGTGCCTCCTTATTTCAATCCAATAAAAAAATGGCTCCTTGTAATGGATTTCTGACATCTGGGTCCCATGCCATTGTCAACGTAGTCAATAAACGAGAGAGTTGCACAACGAGCGGCTAACATCAGGGACCCAGCAGCTCGCCCAGTTATTTTTGTTTTGGGTTAATTTGATAAATGCCACTCCAAATCTGGTGTTTCTAAGAAATGCCATTGCAATTTCCAAACTTTGAAAAATGCCATTTCATGCCATCCCCAATGGCATTTTTCAAAGTCTGGAGTGGCGTTTTTCAAAGTTTGCAAATTGCAGTGGCGTTTTCCAAAGTTTGCAAAAATTGCAATGGCATTTTTCGAAGTTTGGAAATTGAAGTGGCATTTTTATGAATCGCCATATTTGTTGTGGCATTTATCTAATTTGTTTTTGAGACAAAAGCAGGGTGTCAACTGGGTTGTGCGGGGCACTCTGGCATGTCTAGACAGCCTTCTCTTTTATGTTTACCACAGACCAGCCCAGTAGTTTTTTTAAAAAAAATGGCTAGCCCAGTTTTTTTGTGATTTTCCAAGTAAGTCGCTTTGTCAGGCCTATTGGGCTGCAAATCTTTCAAGACGAGGAGAGCTTCATTCGGCTGGACGAGAAAATGGCCTATCAGTAATGAGAAATGGGATGTACATTTTTAAAACACATCAAACCGGCAATTACTTTCAAATTTCTTTTTTTCATTTCAAGATTTTAAATTGCATTAATTTTTATGCGTGGACAATTTGTTGGATTTTATATTGATATACATTTATTTTTAAAATCAGTTTGAATGTGACTCGAAATTTCGGGATTAAAAACAGTTCGGACCGCACCGAAATATGCAACATTTCGTATAATTTTTTAACCGTGGCCACAATATGGGCTGTAATGCTAACAAAAAGAATATGGGATCCAAAAGAAACCTTCAGAACTAGCAAATGGGCTGTAAATTATTAGAAATAATGGCAGATGGGCTGTATGCTGTTTTCCACAGATTTGAGGCTTTCCTAAAAAAGGTTGACGCACAAGTAGTGACTGTTGGATGGCCATCCAACGGCCGTCGTGCTTCTTCAATCTCTGCTCTTCCTGCTCCAGCCGCTCAAACAAGCACCGGCGGGACTGCCTGCTCCCACCTCCCAGCGGCCGGCTCTGTTGCCGCACAGGCCTCACCGCCCCACCGTACTCCCATCGCTGGCCTAGCCATCCCTCTACTCACCCACACCTGTTGTTATTCTCCGGCGACGGCAGACGAACCAGTAAACCCTCGTACAGTCGTACTCCCCTCCGCGTGGGAAACAACTGCCGAGTCTTCCCTGCCTCCGTGTCGTTCCCTTCCTAGGCCTCGCCGTCGTCCACCGCCCTGGTGCTCTCGGCGCGGCCTGGTCAACATGGTCAACGACCGACATGCATCTGAAGTGGACTGTACGTGGAGAGGCCGACAGCTGGGTCCACGGCCGCACGCAAGGAAATGCCTCCTTATTACGCGCAAAATAATGATTCCTCCACCTGACATCAGGGACCCACCGAAAGGGCCTCTGTATTTCACAAAAAAACGTTACCGCCGCTGACAGCTCAGACCCACCAGCTATATCTTCGCACGCAAGGAAGTGCCTCCATATTACGCACAAAAAATGAATACTCCCCCTGCTAGCTGGGACCCACCATGGTGGGAGGCTGACTTGTGGGCCTACTAAGTTGACTGGGACGGGGGCCTTTGTCAACTTTAGTCAATATGAACGATTCTAGCTCCAGTGACCGTACGATGTCCATCCAACGGCCGTAGTGCTTCTTCAACCTCTGGTCTTCTTGCTCCAGCCGCCCAAAGCAGCGCCGGTCGTGCCGCATGCTCCTGCCTCCCGTGGCCGGCTGTGCTGCCGCGGAGGCCTCACCGCCCCCTACTATTCCCACCGCTGGCCAGGCCCTGTGGAGACGGCAGCCTCACACCGTAGCCGAACCAGTGAACCCTCATACTCCTCTCCGCGCGGGCTTCCACTGCCGCGTCTTCCCCGCCTCCCCGTCGTCCCCTTCCTAGGCCTCGCCGTCATCCACCACCTTGGTGCTCTCGGCGCGGCGTGGTCAACGTGGTCAAGGAACGACTTCCATCGGACGTGGACTGTACGTGGAGAGGCTGACAGCTGGGTCCACGGCCACAGCAAGGAAGTGCCTCCTTATTACGTGGAAAATAATGATTCCTCCACCTGACAGCTGGGACCCACCGGACGGGCCACTGTATTTCGTGAAAAAAAAAATGTTTCCCCCTGACTGCTGGGACCCACCAGCTACATCTTCGCACGCAAGGAAGTGCGTCCGGGCAAAAAAAACGATTCGCCCCCCTGACTGCTGGGACCCACCAGCTACATCTTCGCAGGCAAGGAAGTGCCTGACAGTCGGGACCCACCTGGTCGAAGCGTACGTAGCGTTGTCATTCTGGTCGCGAACGTGTACGTACATATATACTGGTGGATGTAGAGGCGCGCATGTGTCGTAGTAGAGGCGCGCACGTAGCATGTACACGTACGTACAGCGGCCAGTGTGCAAGAAAGAAAATACGGCCACGTACATACATACGGGCAGGGTCTCGAACGCCTACTCGTGCATACGTACGGCCAGGGCTCATGTACATGGCTGGGTCGGACGGAGAAACAGTGTCGTCGTCGTGTTCATGGGGAGCCAACCGGCTGGGTCGGAACGGAATGCGTCGTCGTGTTCATCGGGAGGGCTTGGACGGACCAGCCGATGGAAACGAGGCCTGGCGTACCGCAGAACAAAGGAAACGGCCTTGTGTTCGACCGGCCACGTTTGAAACGGGATCCTGTTCATCGGGAGGGGTCTGGAGTACCGCAAAACGGAGGAAACGGACCTCCTACGGTCGAAACGGGGGTCCTATTGATTGGGAGGGGTGTGGCGTACCACAAAACGGAGGAAACGGACTTGTGTTGGAGCGCTACGGTCGAAATGGGGGTCCTGTTCATCGGGAGGGGTGTGGCGTACCGCAAAACGGGACTCCACGGGACACTGTTCATCTCCACCATCGACCCCCTCCAGCCTCCACGGGCTACTGTTCATCCACCGTCGACCTCCTCCAGCCTCCACCTGCGACTGTTCATCCACAGGCTCCTGTTCATCTAGCCTCCACCACGCGCTACTCCACCGGCTACTGTTCAACCAGCCCTCTCCACGGGCTCCTGTTCAACCACCCCTCCACGGGCTACTGTTCATCCAGCCCTCCACCGTCTACTGTTCATTCTGCCCTCCACGGGGTGGTCCTGTTCATCCTGCCCTCCACGGGGTCCTGTTCATCCAGCCCCAACCGGCTCGATCGATCGGGGTCCTGTTCATCTAGTGGCAACACCACGGGGTCCTGTTCATCCACCCCCACCGGGAACTGTTCATCCAAACCCCCCCAGCAACGCTCACTGTTCATCCAGAGGCAGCATCGATCGGCTTCAGTTAGCAGCAGTAGCGAAGAAATCGCTCGATCGGGTTCAGTTAACAGCCATCAATCGATCGCTCGGGTTCAGTAACACGTAGCCTGCAGTGCAATCACTCGGGTTCAGTTAGAGCCCAACGCCTCGCTCGGGTTCAGTTAGAGCCAACGCCTCGCACACACGCGCGTACGTGTACGAGAGAAACGCGCATCGCTCGGCCCCCGACCTCCCACCGTAACCGGGAACTCCCCGAAATTTTCCTCGCCCTCGCTTCTACCACGGTTTTTTCCGTCATGGACGGCCCAAAGAATGTCATGCAGCTGCGTCTCCGGCCCGCCCAAGACGAAAAGCCCATTTTCTGTTATGATTTTTTGTCATAGAAGTAGGAGCCCACCACATCTATGATGATACCGGGTTTTGTCACAATTATCGTCATAGAAGTGTCATATGTATGACAGAAAAAAAATCGTTCGGCCCAAAATGTCACGGATGTGTCTTTTTTTTGTAGTGGAAAACAGAATCTGTCAGAAACAGAACAGTCTGTAATGATCTGAACAGCAACCATACTTCTACTACTCCAAAAATTATGAAATAAATTGGTGGACGTGAGGAAGTTGTCTATTAATCTTCTAAAAAAGAATCAACTCAAAAGCACTCTTCTGTAAAAAATGACAGCTAATCTCGTGAGTGCAAAGTTTCTGTTTTTTACAGCAAGATCACATTAACTTTCACCCACGTCTTCCCAAAGGTCTTACTTGGCACTTTATTGAAACAAAAGCTATAATACATGATTACTACTGTAGCTTAATCATGTGAACACACACAAAAGTAAGGGTAAATATTGGGTTGTCTCCCAACACGCGCTTTTCTTTAATGCCTTTTAGCTAGACATGATGATTTCAATGATGCTCACATAAAAGATAAGAATTGAAACATAAAGAGAGCATCATGAAGAATATGACTAGCACATTTAAACCTAACCCACTTCCTATGCCTAGGGATTTTGTGAGCACACAATTTATAGGAACAAGGATCAACTAGCATAGGAAGGCAAAACAAGTATAACTTCAAAACTTTAAGCACATGGAGAGGAAACTTGATATTATTGCAACTCCTACAAGCATATATTCCTTCCTCATAATAATTTTCAGTAGCATCATGAATGAATTCAACAATATAACCAGCACATAAAGCATTCTTTTCATGATCTACAAGCATAGAAATTTTTCTACTCTCCACATAAGCAAAATTCTTCTCATTTGGAATAATGGGAGCAAACTCAACAGAATAACGGTCATGTGAGGCATAATCCAATTGAAAATTAAAATCATGATGACAAGTTTCATGGTTAACATTATTCTTCATAGCATACATGTCATCACAATAATCATCATAGATAGCAGCTTTGTTCTCATAATCAATTGGAACCTCTTCCGAAATAGTGGAATCATTACTAACTAAAGTTGACACTCTTCCAAATCCACTTTCATAAATATCACACTAAGATTCAACACCCTCCAAAATAGTGGGATCACTAATTCCTAAAGTTGACACTCTTCCAACCCCACTTTAGATTATAGTATTATTCATACTCCAAAAGATATAAGTGAAGTTTATGGAGCATTCTACAATTAATATAGACTAACCAATATCCAAGCTCAAAATATATAAGTGAATCACATGAAGCATTCTATAAAACCATACTCAAAAGATTTAAGTGAAGCACAAAGAGCAATTCTATAAGATCATACTTAAAAGATATAAGCGAAGCACATGAAGTATTCTATAAATCAATGAAGGGCTATCTCATACTAGCATGGTTCTTAAATGAAAAACAAAAACACAAAGGACACAAATCATGTGAACAAAACAAAAACCGAGGTATACCGATAATTGTTGAAGAAGAAAGATGGGATGCCAAGCGAGGCATCCCCAAGCTTAGATGCTTGTGTTGAAAATATGCCCTAGAGGCAATAATAAATTGGTTATTATTATATTTCCTTGTTCATGGTAATCGTTTATTATCCATGCTAAAATTGTATTGATAGGAAACTCAGGTACATGTGTGGATACATAGACAACACCATGTCCCTAGTAAGCCTCTAGTTGACTAGCTCGTTGATCAATAGATGGTTACGGTTTCCTGACCAAGGACACTGGATGTCGTTGATAACGGGATCACATCATTAGGAGAATGATGTGATGGACAAGACCCAATCCTAAGCCTAGCACAAGATCGTGTAGTTCGTTTGCTAAGAGCTTTTCTAATGTCAAGTATCATTTCCTTAGACCATGAGATTGTGCAACTCCCGGATACCATAGGAATGCTTTGGGTGTACCAAACGTCACAACATAACTGGGTGGCTATAAAGGTGCACTACAGGTATCTCCAAAAGTGTCTGTTGGGTTGGCACGAATCGAGACTGGGATTTGTCACTCCGTCTAAATGGAGAGGTATCTCTGGGCCCACTCGGTAGGACATCATCATAATGTGCACAATGTGACCAAGGAGTTGATCACGGGATGATGTGTTACGAAATGAGTAAAGAGACTTGCCGGTAATGAGATTGAACAAGGTATCGGGATACCGACGATCGAATCTCGGGCAAGTAGCATACCGATAGACAAAGGGAATTGTATACGGGATTGATTGAATCCCCGACATCGTGGTTCATCCGATGAGATCATCGTGGAACATGTGGGAGCCAACATGGGTATCCAGATCCCGCTGTTGGTTATTGACCGGAGAACGTCTCGGTCATGTCTGCATGGTTCCCGAACCCGTAGGGTCTACACACTTAAGGTTCGATGACGCTAGGGTTATAGGGAATAGATATACGTGGTTACCGAATGTTGTTCGGAGTCTTGGATGAGATCCCGGACGTCACGAGGAGTTCCGGAATGGTCCGGAGGTAAAGATTTATATATGGGAAGTCCTGTTTTGGTCACCGGAAAAGTTTCGGGTGCTATCGGTAATGTACCGGGACCACCGGGAGGGTCCCGGGGGTCCACCAGGTGGGGCCACCAGCCCCAGAGGGCTGCATGGGCCAAGTGTGGCAAGGGACCAGCCCCTAGGTGGGCTGGTGTGCCTCCCACAAGGGGCCCGGGGCGCAGGAAGGGGGGGAAGGGGGAAACCCTAGGCTCAGATGGGCCTAAGGCCCATCTAGTGGGGCGCCCCCCCCTCTCTCCCCCTTGCCCCCCCCCCAAGTCCAATCTAGGGCTGGCCGCACCCCTTGGGGGGGAACCCTAGATGGGGGTGCAGCCCCTTCCCCTCCCCTATATATATTGGGGGTTTTGGGGCTGCCATACAGATGAGAACACATCTCCCTCATGGCGCAGCCCTACCCCTCTTCGTCCTCCTCTCCCGCGGTGCTTGGCGAAGTCCTGCAGGATTGCCACGCTCCTCCACCACCACCACGCCGTCGTGCTGCTGCTGGACGGAGTCTTCCCCAACCTCTCCCTCTCTCCTTGCTGGATCAAGGCGTGGGAGACGTCACCGGGCTGCACGTGTGTTGAACGTGGAGGCACCGTTCTTCGGTGCTTAGATCGAAATCAACCGCGATCTGAATCGCTACGAGTACGACTCCTTCATCCGCGTTCTTGCAACGCTTCCGCATCGCGATCTACAAGGGTATGTAGATGCACTCCCCTTCCCCTCGTTGCTAGATTACTCCATAGATTGATCTTGGTGATGCGTAGAAAGTTTTGAATTTCTGCTACGTTACCCAACAGTGGCATCATGAGCTAGGTCTATGCATAGTTTCTATGCACGAGTAGAACACAAAGTAGTTGTGGGCGTCGATTTTGTCAATTTACTTGCCGTTACTAGTCTTATCTTGATTCAGCGGCATCGTGGGATGAAGCGGCCCGGACCGACCTTACACGTACTCTTACGTGAGACAGGTTCCACCGACTGACATGCACTAGTTGCATAAGGTGGCTAGCGGGTGTCTGTCTCTCCCACTTTAGTCGGATCGGATTCGATGAAAAGGGTCCTTATGAAGGGTAAATAGAAATTGGCATATCACGTTGTGGCTTTTGCGTAGGTAAGAAACGTTCTTGCTAGAATCCCATAGCAGCCACGTAAAACATGCAACAACAATTAGAGGACGTCTAACTTGTTTTTGCAAGGTATGCTATGTGATGTGATATGGCCAAAAGGATGTGATGAATGATATATGTGATGTATGAGATTGATCATGTTCTTGTAATAGGAATCACGACTTGCATGTAGATGAGTATGACAACCGGCAGGAGCCATAGGAGTTGTCTTAATTTATTGTATGACCTGCGTGTCAATGATAACGCCACGTAATTACTTTACTTTATTGCTAACCGTTAGCCATAGTAGTAGAAGTAATAGTTGGCGAGACAACTTCATGAAGACACAATGATGGAGATCATGATGATGGAGATCATGGTGTCATGCCGGTGACGAAGGTGATCATGCCGCGCCTCGAAGATGGAGATCAAAGGCGCAAGATGATATTGGCCATATCACGTCACTTTATGATTTGCATGTGATGTTTGTCATGTTTACATCTTATTTTCTTAGAACGACGGTAGCATAAATAAGATGATCCCTCACTTAAATTTCAAGAGACGTGTTCCCCCTAACTGTGCACCGTTGTGAAGGTTCGTTGTTTCGAAGCACCACGTGATGATCGCGTGTGATAGATTCTAACGTTCGAATACAACGGGTGTTGACGAGCCTAGCATGTACAGACATGGCCTCGGAACACATGCGAAACACTTAGGTTGACTTGACGAGCCTAGCATGTACAGACATGGCCTCGGAACACAAGAGACCGAAAGGTCGAACATGAGTCGTATAGTAGATACGATCAACATGGAGATGTTCACCGATGATGACTAGTCCGTCTCACGTGATGATCGGACACGGCCTAGTTTGACTTGGATCATGTATCACTTAGATGACTAGAAGGATGTCTATCTGAGTGGGAGTTCATTAAATAATCAGATGAACTTCATTATCATGAACATAGTCAAAAGGTCTTTGCAAATTATGTCATAGCTTACGCTTTAGCTCTACTGTTTAAGATATGTTCCTAGAGAAAATTTAGTTGAAATTTGATAGTAGCAATTATGCGGACTGGATCCGTGAACTGAGGATTGTCCTCATTGCTGCACAGAAGGCTTATGTCCTTAATGCACCGCTCGGTGTGCTGAACCTCAGCGTCGTCTGTAGATGTTGTGAAACATCTGACATACACGTTTTGATGACTACGTGATAGTTCAGTGCGTAATGTTGGACGGTTTAGAATTGTGGCACCAAAGACGTTTTTGAAACGTCGTAGAACATATGAGATGTTCCGAAGACTGAAATTGGGATTTCAGACTAGTGCCCACGTCAAGAGGTATGAGACCTCTGACAAGTTTCTTAAGCCTGCAAACTAAGGGAGAAAAGCTCAATCGTTGAGCATGTGCTCAGATTGTTTGAGTACTACAATGACTTCAATCGAGTGGGAGTTAATCTTCCAGATGAGATAGTGATGGTTCTCCATAGTCACTGCCACCAAGCTATTAGAGCTTCGTGATGAACTATAACATATCAGGGATAGACATGATGATCCTTGAGCAACTCGCGATGTTTGACACCGCGAAAGTAGAAATCAAGAAGGAGCATCAATTGTTGATGGTTAGTAAAACCACTAGTTTCTAGAAGGGCAAGGGAAAAAGGGATACTTCATGAAACAGCAAATCATTTGCTGCTCTAGTGAAGAATCCCAAGGTTGAACCCAAACCCGAGACTAAGTGCTTCTGTAATGAGGGGAACGGTCACTGAAGCAAAACTACCCTAGATACGTGGTAGATGAGAAGGCAGGCAAGGTCGACAGAAGTATATTGGATATACATTATATGAATGTGTACTTTACTAGTACTCCTAGCAGCACCAGAGTATTAGATACCGGTTCGGTTGCTAAGTGTTAGTAACTCGAAATAAAAGCTGCGGAATAAATGGAGACTAGCTAAAGGTGAGATGACGATGTGTGTTGGAAGTGTTTCCAAGGTTGATGTGATCAAGCATCACATGCTCCCTCTACCATCGAGATTGGTGTTTGCGTTGAGAATAAACATGATTGGATTATGTTTGTCACAATACGGTTATTCATTTAAGGAGAATAATGGTTACTCTGTTTATTTGAATAATACCTTCAATGGTCTTGCACCTAAAATGAATCTCGATCGCAGTGATACACATGTTCGTGCCAAAAAATATAAAATAGTAGTGATAGTACCACATACTTGTGGCACTGCCATTTGAGTCATATTGGTATAGAACGCATGAAGAAGCTCCATGTAGATGGATCTTTGGACTCAGTCGTTTTTGAAAAGATTGAGACATGCGAACCATGTCTATTGGTATATATGCATGAAGAAACTCCATGCAGATGGATCGTTTGGACTCACTTGATTTTGGAATCACTTGAGACATGCAAATCATACCACATGGGCAAGATGACTGAAAGGCCTCGTTTTCAATAAGATGGAACAAGAGAGCAACTTATTGGAAGTAATACATTTTGATGTATGCAGTCCAATGAGTGCTGAGGCATGCAGTGGATATCGTTATGTTCTTACTTCACAGATAATTTGAGTAGATGCTGAGTGTATTTACTTGATGAAACACAAGTCTGAATTATTGAAAGGTTCAAGTAATTTCAGAGTGAAGTTGAAGATCGTCGTGACAAGAGGATAAAATGTCTGTGATATGATCATAGAGATGAGTATCTGAGTTACGAGTTTGGCACACAATTAAGACATTGTGGAAAGTGTTTCACAATTAATACCGCCTGGAACACCACAGTGTGATGGTGTGTCCGAACATCATAACTGCACCCTATTGGATATGGTGCATGCCATGATGTCCCTTATCGAATTACCACTATCGTTTATGGGTTAGGCATTAGAGATAACCTCATTCACTTTAAAAGGGGCACCACGCAATTTCGTTGAGACGACACCGTTTAGAGAAACCTAAGTTGTCGTTTCTTAAAAGTTTGGGGTTGCGATGCTTATGTGAAAAAGTTTCAGGCTAATAAGCTCGAACCCAAAGCGGATAAATGCATCTTCATAGAATACCCAAAACAGTTGGGTATACCTCCTATTTCAGATCTGGAAGCAAAAGTGATTGTTTCTAGAAACGGGTCCTTTCTCGACGAAAAGTTTCTCTCGAAAGAATTGAGTGGGAGGATGGTGGAGACTTGATGAGGTTATTGAACCATAACTTCAACTAGTGTGTAGCAGGGCACGGGAAGTTGTTCCTGTGGCACCTACACCAATTGAAGTGGAAGCTTATGATAGTGATCATGAAACTTCGGATCAAGTCACTACCAAACCTCGTAGGACGACGAGGATGCGTACTACTTCAGAGTAATGCGTAATCCTGTCTTGGAAGTCATGTTGTTGGACAACGATGAACCTATGAGCTGTGGAGAAGCGATGGTGGGCCCGGATACCGACGAATGGCTCGAGGCCAAGAAATCCGAGATAGAATCCATGTACCAGAACAAAGCATGGACTTTGGTGAACTTGCCCGATGATCGGCAAGCCATTGAGATAAATGGATCTTTAAGAAGAAGACGGACGTGGACGGTAATTTTACCGTCTATGAAGCTCGACTTGTGGCAAAGAGTATTTTCACAAGTTCAAGGAGTTGACTACGATGAGATTTTCTCATCCGTAGCGATGCTTAAGTCCGTCGGAATCATGTTAGCATTAGCTGCATTTATGAAATCTGGCAGATGGATGTCAAAAACAAGTTTCCTTACCAGTTTTCGTAAGGAAAGGTTGTATGTGATACAATCAGAAAGGTTTTGTCGATCCTAAGGATGCTAAAAGGTATGCTAGCTCCAGCGATCCTTCCATGGACTAGAGCAAGCATCTCGGAGTCAGAATATACGCTTTGATGGAGTGATCAAAGTTTTTGGGTTTATACAAAGTTTATTAGAAACTTGTATTTACAATCAAGTGAGTGGGAGCGCTACAACATTTCTGATAAATATATGTGAATGACATATTGTTGATCCGAAATGATGTAGAATTTCTGGAAAGCATAAAGGGTTGTTTGAAAGGAGTTTTTCAAAGGAAGACCTGGATAAAGCTGCTTACATATTGGGCATCAAGATCTATAGAGATAGATCAAGACGCCTGATGATACTTTCAAAGAATGCACACCTTGACATGATTTTGAAAGAGTTCAAAATACATCAGCAAAGAAGGAGTTCTTGGCTGTGTTACAAGGTGTGAGTATTGAGTAAGACTCAAGACCTGACCACAGCAGAAGAGAGAGAAAGGACGAAGGTCGTCCCCTATGCTTTAGACGTAGGCTCTACAGTATGCTATGCTGTGTACCGCACATGAAGTGTGCCTTGCCATGAGTTGGTCAAGGGGTACAATAGTGATCCGGGAATGGATCACATGACAGCGGTCGAACTTATCCTTAGTATCTAATGGACTAAGGAATTTTCTCGATTATGGAGGTGAAAAGGAGTTCGTCGTAAAGGGTTACGTCGATGCGAACTTTGACACTAATCCGGATGACTCTGAGTAGTAAACCGGATTCGTATAGTAGAGTAGTTATTTCAAATGGCTACAAGTAGCGCGTGCTAGCATCCACAAGATGACATAGATATTCGTAAAGCACACACGAATCTGAAAGGTTCAGACCCGTTGACTAATAACCTCTCTCACAAGCATAACATGATCAAACCAGAACTCATTGAGTGTTAATCACATAGTGATGTGAACTAGATTGTTGACTCTAGTAAACTCTTTGGATGTTGGTCACATGGTGATGTGACTTGTGAGTGTTAATCACATGGTGATGTGAACTAGATTATTGACTCTAGTGCAAGTGGGAGACTGTTGGAAATATGCCCTAGAGACAATAATAAATTGGTTATTATTATATTTCCTTGTTCATGATAATCTTTTATTATCCATGCTAAAATTGTATTGATAGGAAACTCAGATACATGTGTAGATACATAGACAACACCATGTTCCTAGTAAGCCCCTAGTTGACTAGCTCTTTGATCAATAGATGGTTACGGTTTCCTGACCATGGACACTGGATGTCGTTGATAACGGGATCACATCATTAGGAGAATGATGTGATGGACAAGACCCAATCCTAAGCCTAGCACAAGATCGTGTAGTTCGTTTGCTAAGAGCTTTTCTAATGTCAAGTATCATTTCCTTAGACCATGAGATTGTGCAACTCCCGGATACCGTAGGAATGCTTTGGGTGTACCAAACGTCACAACGTAACTGGGTGGCTATAAAGGTGCACTACAGGTATCTCCGAAAGTGTTTGTTGGGTTGGCACGAATCGAGACTGGGATTTGTCACTCCGTGTAAACGGAGAGGTATCTCTGGGCCCACTCGGTAGGACATCATCATAATGTGCACAATGTGACCAAGGAGTTGATCACGGGATGATGTGTTACGGAACGAGTAAAGAGACTTGCCGGTAACGAGATTGAACAAGGTATCGGGATACCGACGATCGAATCTCGGGCAAGTAGCATACCGATAGACAAAGGGAATTGTATACGGGATTGATTGAATCCCCGACATCGTGGTTCATCTGATGAGATCATCGTGGAACATGTGGGAGCCAATATGGGTATCCAGATCCCGCTGTTGGTTATTGACCGGAGAACGTCTCGGTCATGTCTGCATGGTTCCCGAACCCGTAGGGTCTACACACTTAAGGTTCGATGACGCTAGGGTTATAGGGAATAGATATACGTGGTTACCGAATGTTGTTCGGAGTCCCGGATGAGATCCCGGACATCACGAGGAGTTCCGGAATGGTCCGGAGGTAAAGATTTATATATGGGAAGTCCTGTTTTGGTCACCGGAAAAGTTTCGGGTGCTATCGACAATGTACCGGGACCACCGGGAGGGTCCCGGGGGTCCACCAGGTGGGGCCACCAGCCCCAGAGGGCTACGTGGGCCAAGTGTGGGAAGGGACCAGCCCCTAGGTGGGCTGGTGCGCCTCCCACAAGGGGCCCAGGGCGCAGGAAGGGGGGGGAAGGGGGAAACCCTAGGCTCAGATGGGCCTAAGGCCCATCTAGTGGGGCGCCCCCCTCTCTCCCCCCTTGGCCGCCCCCCCAAGTCCAATCTAGGGCTGGCCGCACCCCTTGGGGGGGGAACCCTAGATGGGGGTGCAGCCCCTTCCCCTCCCCTATATATATTGGGGGTTTTGGGGCTGCCATACAGATGAGAACACATCTCCCTCATGGCGCAGCCCTACCCCTCTTCCTCCTCCTCTCCCGCGGTGCTTGGCAAAGCCCTGCAGGATTGCCACGCTCCTCCACCACCACCACGCCATCGTGCTGCTGCTGGATGGAGTCTTCCCCAACCTCTCCCTCTCTCCTTGCTGGATCAAGGCGTGGGAGACGTCACCGGGCTGCATGTGTGTTGAACGCGGAGGCACCGTTCTTTGGTGCTTAGATCGGAATCAACCGCGATCTGAATCGCTACGAGTACGACTCCTTCATCCGCGTTCTTGCAACGCTTCCGCATCACGATCTACAAGGGTATGTAGATGCACTCCCCTTCCCCTCATTGCTAGATTACTCCATAGATTGATCTTGGTGATGCGTAGAAAATTTTGAATTTCTGCTACGTTACCCAACAGCTTGAGTATCCTTGAAATATTTACTTGGGGTGCCTTGGGCATCCCCAAGCTTGAACTCTTGCCTCTCTTTATTCTTCTCATATTGATAGCTCCTCGATCTTCGAACACTTCATCCACACAAAACTTTAACAAAAACTTTGTGAGATCCATTAGTATAATAAAGCAAATCACTACCTTTAGGTACTGTTGCAAACTTATTCCAATTTCATATTAGAACTATATATACTGTATTACAACTTCACCATGGTTCATACCCCCCCGATACTACCCATAGATTCGTCAAAATAAGCGAACAACACATAGAAAACAGAATCTGTCAAAAACAGGACAGTCTGTAGTAATCTGGAAGTTTAGTATACTTCTATAACTCCAAAACTTCTAAAAAATATGAAAATTTTAAAAAATTGTACAGAAGTAATGTGAAAAAAGTTTCAGGCCCATTTGACTTTCCAGTAAAAAATGTAAATTCACGCGCTACAGCCAAAGTTTCTGTTTTTGCACTGCATATAGTAAACAAGCAATCTAATCATCCTAAAACCAAAGCTTGGCACATTATTTTTATAATACAATGGATATATACAAGGGGATAATTATTTTCAAAGAAACTTCCATGATTTTTTTACATTGTTTCCATGAGCATGAACACAAGTGTTCAAGGTTGACCCTCACTTCTCAATTGCATAACCTTCCAATCACTTCTCTTATTGAAAAACTTTTTAGGCATGAGAGGCAAGTAAATTTTTTTGTATTTTCATTCTTTTAATTTTTTTTGTATGTTTCACCCACAACTAAGCAAAACTAAAAAGGGAAAACAAAAACTACTTAGTGAAGAAAGCAAACAAGCATACACGAAAATATCAACCCTACGCTATTGCTCCTCGGCAACGGCGCCAGAAAAGAGCTTGATAATCCCCAAGTGCAAGGAATCATCGTAGCAATTCCCAAATGTGGAAGTGATAAGTATGGAGTGTTGAACCCACAAGGAGCTAAAGGTAAGACCAATATTCTCTCAAGTCCTATCTGCCACTGATACGACTCTACGTACACCGAACGTTTGCTTCCAACTAGAAACGGGAAATAAAACTACGTTGTGGGTATGAAGAGGGTAACTTTGCATGGTATCGGAGAGCTAAAATATAAAAGTAGGTGCTATTATCATAAAGTTAGAATATATTACTAAATATTATAAATAGCGAGTGTGGAATAATGATGGGTCGGTGTGCAGAATTATCCTAGGCAATCGTTAACAAGACCGGTAGTCGTCATTGCAATTTCATATGAGGGAGAGGCATAAGCTAACATACTTTCTCTTCTTGGATCATATGCACTTATGATTGGAACTCTAGCAAGCATCCGCAACTACTAAAGATCATTAAGGTAAAACCCAACCATAGCATTAACATATCAAGTCCCCTTTATCCCATACACAACAACCCCCTTACTCGGGTTTATGCTTCTGTCACTCAAGCAACCCACTATAAGCGAATCATGAACGTATTGCAATACCCGACAGCGGAAATCCCTCATGCTTGCGCGACACGGAGGGCACAATAGGACAGCACCAAAATAAAACATACAACTCATACCAATCAAGATCATCAATCAACCCAAAGATAAAGGATATCTACTCAAAACATCATAGGATGGCAACACATCATTGGATCATAATATGTGGCATAAAGCACCATGTTCAAGTAGGGATTACAGCAGGGTGCGGGAGAGTGGACCGCGTAAAAGAGATGAGGATGGTGATGATGTGGTGATGTTGATGAAGACGATCACCGCGGCAATGATTCCCCTCCCGATGGCACTCCGGCGCCACCGAGAGAGAGGAGGAGAGGTTCTCCCCCTTGTGCTTCCTCCTTTATGGCCTTCCCCCTGGATGGGGAGAGATTCTCCCTCTGGATCTTGGCCTTCATGGCGATGATGGCCCCTCTGGGATCCTCCTCCATGGCCTCCGGTGATGATGGCCCCCTCCGGCAGGGTGCCAGAGAGAGCCTAGATTGATTTGTCGTGGCTACAGAGGCTTACGGCGGCGGAAATTCCGATCTAGGTTATTTTCTGGAGGTTTGGGTATTTATAGGAGAGGTTGGCGTCGAGAACAAGTCAGGGGGGCCCACAGGAAGTCCACGAGGCACAGGGGCGTGCCCTAGGGGGGTGGGCGCGCCCTCCACCCTCGTGGAGCCCACGGGCCTCCCCTCCGGTAACTCTTCGTTCCAGTATTTTTTATATTTTCCAGAAAAAATCTCCGTTGATTTTCATCGCATTCCGAGAACTTTTATTTCTGCACAAAAACAACACCACGGTAGTTCTGCTGAAAACAGCGTTAGTCCGGGTTAGTTCTAATCAAATCATACCAAAATCATATAAAACTATTGTAAACATGGCATGAATACTTCATAAATTATATATACGTTGGAGACGTATCAGCCAGCCAGCCGTTGGATCAGGGGGACGGCTCAGATGAGGCATGTACGTGGATTGGCTGACAGTAGGGACGCACATAGCCCATGGCCGCACGCAGCAAGTGCCCCCGTATTATGTGAAAACAAATAATTTCTCCCCCCTGACAGGTATGACCCACCAGCTACGTCTTTGCACGCAAGTAAGTGCTTCCTTTATTATGCGGAAATAAAAAGTTTCCTCTCCATGACAGCTGGGGCTCACCAGCTTTATTATGATCCTTTTCATGAAAATATAGATTGTACTGAAGATCCTAAATTGTTCTCTTTTTATTCTAACTCGAAAAAGAAGAAATGAAAAAAACCAGAAAACATCTTCGCACACAAGGAAGTGCCACCTTATGACGCGAAAAAAATTGACCCCCCTGCTAGCTGGGACCCACCAGATTTGTAGGCTGACTTGTGGGCCTACTAAGTTAATGCGTACGCAGAGCTTTGTCAACTTAGTCAATAAATGATTCTAGCTACACTGACCGTTCGATGTTAATCCAACGGCCAAGTTGCGTCTTCAACCTCTGGTCTTGTTGCTCCAGCCGCCCAAACCTGCGCTCGCCATACCGCCTGCTCCAGCCTCCCGTGGCCGGTTGTGCTGCCGCGCAGGCCTCACCGCCCGACCATACTACTACTGGCCAGGCCTTCCCTCTACTCAATCACCCCCCCTGTTATTCTCCGGAGACGGCAGCCTCAAACCGCAGCCAAAGCAGTCAACCCTCGTACTCCCCTCAGCGTGGGCATCCACTGCTGCGTATTCCCCGGCTCCGGGTCGTTCCCTTCCTAGGTCGCGTCGTCGTCCACCACCTTGGTGCTCTCGGGCGGTATGGCGTCGTCAACGCGGTCAACAAACGACAGCCATCAGAAGAGGACTGTAAGTGGAGAGGCTGACAGCTGGGTCCATGGCCGCACGCAAGGAAGTGCCTCCTTATTACGCGCAAAATAATGATTCCTCCACCTGACACCTCAGACCTACCGGAAGGGCCTCTGTATTTCACGAAAAAATGTTTCCCCCTGACAGCTGGGACCCACCGGCTTTATCTTCGCACGGAAGGAACTGCCTTCTTACCCCCTGACAGCTGGGACCCACCAGGTTGAAGCGAAGGTAGCGTTATCTGTCCGGCCACGAACGTGTACGTACATAGTGGTCGATCGGTGTCTCTGCAGCGACGTACCGTGGCCGAGTAAGGAGCGGCACATGTTGAAGTAGAGGCGCCGACGTAGCATGTCACGCAGTCCCGTCTATATCGTGTACACGTACGTATGGCCACGCTGCAACATAGTAAATACGGCTACGTACGTACATACAGGCGGGGTCTCTAACGCGTACAGTGACTAATCTTGTTCATTGAAAGCCAACCGGTTGGGTCGGAACGGAGAAACCGCGTCGTGTTCATGGGGAGGCAACGGAATGCGTCGTGTTCATCGGGAGGCAATGGAATACGTCGTGTTCATCGGGAGCCAACCGGCTTGGACGGAACAGCCGATCGAAACGAGGTCTGGCGTACCGCAGAAGGGAGGAAACGGCCTTGTGTTCGACCGGCCACAGTCGAAACAGGATCCTGTTCATCGGGAGGGGTCTGGCGTATCGCAAAACGGAGGAAACGGACTTCTCTTCGACCTCCTACGGTTGAAACGGGGTCCTGTTGATCGGGAGGGGTGTGGCGTACCGCAAAACGGAGGAAACGGACTTGTGTTGGAGCGCTACGGTCGAAACGGGGGTCCTGTTCATCAGGAGGGGTGTGGCGTACCGCAAAACGCGACTCCACGGGATACTATTCATCTCCACCGTCGACTGCCTCCACGGGGCTACTGTTCATCCACCGTCGACCTCGTCCAGCCTCCACCTGCGACTGTTCATGCACGGGCTCCTATTCATCCAGCCTCCACCGCTCCTCCAACGGCTGTTCAACCAACCCTCTCCATGGGGTCCTGTTCAACCACCCCTCCACGGGCTACTGTTCATCCAGCCCTCCACCGGCTACTGTTCAACCAGCCCTCCATGGGGTCCTGTTCATCCAGCCCTCCACGCGTCCTGTTCATCCACCCCCAAGCGGCTCGATCGGGGTCATGTTCATCCAGCGGCAACGGCCTCTACTACCATGGGGTCCTGTTCATCCGACCCCCCACCGGGAACTGTTCATCCAACTCCCCCCCCCCAAACAACGCTCACTGTTCATCAAGGGAAGGAGGCAGCAGGGTTCGATCAGCTTCAGTTAGCAGCAGTAGCGAAGAATCGCTCGATCGGGTTCAGTTAACAGCCATATCGATCAAACGCTCGGATTCAGTAACGCGTAGCCTGCAGTGCAATCACTCAGGTTCAGTAGGCGAATGCCTCGCTCGGGTTCAGTTAGAGCCCAACACCTCGCACCCACGCGCGTACATTGATGTCTACTACGCAACCTTCTTCTTGTAGACGTTGTTGGGCCTCCAAGTGTAGAGGTTTGTAGGATAGTAGAAAATTTCCCTCAAGTGGATGACCTAAGGTTTATCAATCCGTTGGAGGCGTAGGTTGAAGATGGTCTCTCTCAAACAACCCTGCAACCAAATAACAAAGAGTCTCTTGTGTCCCCAACACACCCAATACAATGGTAAATTGTATAGGTGCACTAGTTCGGCGAAGAGATGGTGATACAAGTGAAATATGGATGGTAGATATAGGTTTTTGTAATCTGAAAATATAAAAACAGCAAGGTAACTAATGATAAAAGTGAGCACAAACGGTATTGCAATGCTAGGAAACAAGGCCTAGGGTTGTAACATCCCAAATTTTCAATTTGGAATGTTATACATAGATCATCATTGCATAGCTTATTTTATTGCATTTTGGCAAATCCTCGATAAATCCTAAGCAACTCAAGGACCCTCGGAGAGAGTTGGGGATTTCCCCGATTTATCATATTTGATTTTCATCAAATAATAAAACGAGGATTTTGGTTTTAATTATTTTCTCTTCGGAAAAATATTTCACATTAAAATAAATGAGAGGAGAAAATATGACTTGTCCAAAACAATTGAAATATTGGAGGAAAAATATTAAAATCATATATAGGATTTTATTCGGTTTTATTTGCAATTTTAATTGCATTAAAAAATTGCACGTTTTCAAAACTATGTTTTTGTGTCAAAAAAATGTTCACCCTGTTCTAATTATTTTAACTAGACGGGGAAATTTTGTTTTATCATTTTTGGATTTTTATTTATTTTTCTGTGATTTTTTTAGATTCGGCGGAATAATTTAGAAAAAAAAAACACCGCGCCCGACCGGGCCGAGGCCCAGCCGAGCCGGCCGGCCCAGCCCTGCCGTCTCCCTCGCGCGCACGCGAGCGCCGCCGCGCCCGAGTCCGAGGCGAGCACGCCGTTCGCCGCCGCCTTGCCCCCTCCTCCAAGCACCCCCCTCATATATACCCCCGCCGCCGCCCCCTCCCTCACCCCGAGCCCCGCCCCAAGCCGCCGCCGCCGGAACCCGCAGCGCCGCCGCCCGAGCTCGCCGCCCGCTCGCCGTTCGCCGCCGCCGACGCCGCCCCTCGCCACCCCGCGCCCCGCCCGAGCCCCGCCGCCCCAAGCCGCCCTCGCCGAACCCCGCCGGAGCCCGCCGACCCCGCCGGAGCCCCGTCCCGACGAGGTACCGATCCGACGCCGTTGCCGGTTTTCTTAAAAAACCGTTTGTTTTTTTTAAAACCCTAGATCGGTTTATTTTCTTCAGTTTTATTATTTAGTGAACGTTCACCGACCCGTTCGTTTTAACGAACGTGTTCGTCGGATTTTCACTGTTAACGAACGTCCGTTCGTTTAACCGTTCGTCAGTTTTCTTTTTCGTCGGATTTTTCCGCGATTATTTCAGATCTCGATTTCTGATCGGATCTTCGTTTTTGTTTAACTTTTCGCTCGTTTATCGAAATCAGGCGATTCAAGCGCCTAGAGTTTCGTCTCGAAATTCTCTTTCCGTTTAACCTACTCGAACAAGTTTTTGCTACTGTAAAATTTGACCTAGATCCAGAATAGTAAATGAAGCTTGTTTCTTTCGCCGTTTGACTTTCGTTGCTTCCTTCGAGTTGATTCTTTTTGCAAACCGGAGTTCTTAAGTTGAACTTTCTGGTTGGATCTTTTATTCGAGTTTTACCTGTGCATTAGATGAGTACTTATTGTTTGCTTGTTTGTTTGCGATAGAGTACCCGGAGTGCGCCGCTTGTTACTTCGAATCGCTAGGTTTCGCGGATCATCAGCAAGGCAAGTAACACTTTGATCATACCTTGCCATACCCAGTTTTTATTGCATTAGATCAATCCTCAAACATTGCATGGTTAGGATCTAATTAAATTGTGGGTATTGGGAAGTAGTTGAGGTAGTACCTATTACCTGTCTTATTTATCAAACCCTTGGGAGTTACTTCTACGTTGCTTATATTGCCATGCTATGCTCGTAGACGTGGATTGGGTTTGAGAGATATTCATGACAGATGTGAGATTGTTAATAATGGTTTACTTAAGGTGGCAACTAAAACTCACATCTGGGTGGATTGAGGCACCTGGAGAACCCAGTGTTGTCTGTTTGTATAAGGACCGCCACCCAGGCTCAAAGGGATCATAAGATTATTCATGCTAGAAACTTCCGTGTGCAGCCACAAGCTATTATGGGCTCTAGCATAGTTGAGTAGGTTACATGATCTCTTGAAGAGGTGGGCTAGCAGATGTAGGGGAAAGTAGGTGTAACTGTCCATCCGGAGTAAAGAGTGATTGTTTCTGAAAGACTGTGTCTCGGTCATCCGTTTCTCAAACATCATGTAGTGCGAGAATCAAGCGGAGGCGATCGAGTCTTGTGGGGAAAAGTGCGCAAACCTCTGCAGAGTGTACAAACTAATCATGGTTAGCCGTGTCCCCGGTTATGGACAACTTGAGTATCTAGTACCTGGATTATCATGTGAATCTCATCACCATGTTACTTTAATTAATTTTGTTGGGTTAATGATGACACTTAATTGGGATTGAGATGCTGTCAACCATCTCAATGTTTAACAACCACCATGATAGTTAAATAAAATTTATTCCTTTGCAGTAGGGAAAAATTGGCTTTTCGCAAAACTGTAACCATAGAGCTTTCCACCAGCCATATATGCATGTAGTATAGCATTAT
This sequence comes from Triticum aestivum, assembly GCF_018294505.1. Classification (NCBI taxonomy): domain Eukaryota; kingdom Viridiplantae; phylum Streptophyta; class Magnoliopsida; order Poales; family Poaceae; genus Triticum; species Triticum aestivum. Next base: position 111,141,197 of record NC_057796.1, read on the forward strand.
TATGTTCATTATTCTCTATGTGTTATTTTGCCAGCATATTCCATGTGCTGACCCGTTTTCGGGCTGCAACGTTTCATGTTGCAGACTTTTCAGACGACGAGTAAGGTGCCTTAGGTCGTGGTCTTATACTCAGTGATGCCGTTGGAGTTGATGGACTCACTTATCTTCCAAGTCTTCCGCTGTTATCGTATTTAGATGGCCTTAAGCCATATTTATCATACTTATTCTCTTTGGAGATATTCGATGTAATAAGTGTGTGATTGCTACTCTGTTATAAATCCTCCATTTGTACTGTGCGTGTCAGCATTACTGATCCAGGGATGACACTGGTGCACAGCAGCACAGACTATTTGAGGTCTGGTCGCTACAAAGGTGGTATCAGAGCACACGCTGACTGTAGGACACGACCACTAAGCTTAAGCCCTAGAACACTTCTCTCTTCTCATTTCTGACCCCTCTCCACTTTCTACTCTTTTAGGAATGGCGGATGCAAGGAGCAAGTTCATGCAACCAGATGAAGACACGCCTTTTGGACGACACTTGAAGGAAGTCACTAAGTACTTGAACATAGGAATACCAAGCATCACCGGAACCTACAACGCCACATTACCCGAAGAGGAGAGCTGGAAGATTCAAGTTCACATTCCAGGAAGGACGTTTGTGCCAGTTACTGAACCCATAAGATTGGTTTTCGAAGCACCAACCTGGAGTTTAGGGAAGAGCATGGCCGCCCACATCGCTATGGGACGCATTGGAGAAGTCTACCACAGGGAGCTTAAGGATACTATTTATCAGATTTGTGGACGCCGAGACGAGCAATGGGAGATGATCAGAACCAAGAAGGATGGATCAATTGCAGCTTTCATCCAGGAGCAAAACCAACATATTCGTCGCCAGGAGAACCAGATGTGCTCAGACAAGGAAGATCTGAAGAAGGCATTGACGAAGATCAAGGAGCTGGAGGAAGAACTCAAGGCTACACGCGAGGATTATTTGGAGGAAATCGTCGCACTAGTAGGGAAGAATGACGACCTGGAGAAGAAGATTGGAGTATTCATGGGAAATCCAGTGCCAAAAGCAGAAGATGACGAATGCACTTGCCCGGATAACTACATCATCATCGACGACACCGACTCGGAACCAAGTGAAGATGACTTTGTTGATGAAGCTGGAGCAGACATCATGGAGTCTTCAACTGATCAGAATTTCTAGTAGACCACCATATCAGTAGTAGTTTTCCCCCATTTAATAGTATAGTTCAAGAACTTTTGTAACGCTAGTTAGATCGATTGTATGCCTGGTTTGAATTGATTGAGTGATATTGATTGTATTTGTCTCATGAGCATATGGGTAGTGTTTTCCCTCTAGACCTCATTCTATTCTTAACTCTCATCTTTTCTAACCCATCAGATGCCTCCGAGACGCGACACCGGATTTGTTTTCCCACCGGAGATCACCCAGTTGATTCAGCAACAGAATGCCCTGATGCAAGTGTTAGTGCAGAACCAAGGCAACAATAACAACAACCCACCACCACCACCTGTTGATCACTTAGCCCGTTTCTTGAGGCTAAACCCGCCGGTGTTTTCCAGTAGCACCGAGCCGATTGTTGCAGATGATTGGCTCCGCAAAGTTGGAAGGGAGTTGACCACTGCAGGATGCACAGATGCGGAAAGAGTGCGTTTTGCCGCACATCAGCTTGATGGACCCGCAGCATCATGGTGGGAGAATTACACAGCCACACACCCTATTGACACTGTCACATGGGACCAATTTCAGCAAGCTTTCCGTACAGCTCATGTTTCAGCAGGAGCTATGGCTATGAAGAAGCGTGAGTTTCGCAACCTACGCCAAGGAGGACGCACCGTAGGCCAGTATGTGGAGGATTTCAGTAAGTTAGCACGTTATGCACCAGATGACGTTGCTACAGATGCAGCCAAGCAGGAGAAATTTTTGGAAGGACTGAATGATGAACTGAGTATGCAGTTGATGGTAGCAACCTTCAACAACTACCAGGAGTTGGTAGATAGAGCACTCATGATTGAAGGAAAGCAGCAGCAGATTGAAAACCGTAAGAGGAAGTATGGAGAAGGGAAGTACAATTCTGGAGCTCAGTAGAAGCCACGTTTTGCCCCGAAACCGGGAGGACAGTTTCAGCATACCCATGGAGGAGGTAGTTCGCACAACCATAATGGCTCCAAAAATAGTAATGGGAACGGAGGAACCAACAGACAGAACCGCACCAACCCATCTACCCCAGCCAAGAGGGATCTAAGTCACGATACTTGTTTCAAGTGCCAGAAGACTGGACATTATGCAACTGATTGTCCTGAAGCCCAGAATGGTAATGGCAATGGAAGCTCTGGGAAGAAGCCGAACCCTTTCAATAAAGGACATGTGAACCACGTGAGCGTGGAGGAGGTTGAAGCACAGCCTGATGCAGTAATAGGTAAGTTTTTGGTTAAGTCTTTTACTGCAATCGTTCTTTTCGATACTGGTGCATCGCATTCATACATATCAAGGGGATTTGTGGATAAGTTTAAGTTGCCCACCAAAGTTCTCAGAACACCTATGTTAGTAACCTCGCCAGGAGCAGAGTATATGGCAAGCCAAGGATGTTTTCAGATGCCATTGGCCATTGGTAGGCATGTTTTCCCCTCAGACCTAATAATTTTGGAGTCGCAAGGTTTGGATGTGATTTTGGGAATGGATTGGCTATCGATGTATGGAGGAAACATCGATTGCGCCAGTAAGTCGATTTTGCTTACCACCCCAGAAGGAAAAAGGATCAAGTATGTATCCCGGCATATGCCGAAGAGGACTCAAGTGAATTCCTTATCAGGAGTTGTACAGGAGGAAGTACCAGTGGTGAAGGATTACCCGGATGTATTTCCAGAAGAGTTGCCAGGCATGCCACCAGATAGAGACATTGAGTTCTTGATTGAACTTTTGCCAGGCACAGGGCCAATATCTAAGAGACCGTACAGGATGCCCGCAAAAGATTTGGAGGAAATTAAGAAGCAGATTAAGGAGTTACTGGATAAAGGCTATATTCGCCCAAGTTCGTCACCTTGGGGATCACCAGTACTTCTAGTGGAGAAGAAAGATGGATCGTTGAGGATGGTTGTTGATTACCGTGGATTGAATGAAGTGACCATCAAAAACAAGTACCCACTGCCGATGATCAATGATTTGTTTGACCGCCTACAAGGAGCTAAAGTATTTTCCAAGATCGATCTACGATCAGGATACCATCAGTTAAAGATTCGAGAGCAGGATATACCTAAGACGGCTTTTACCACCAGATATGGACTGTATGAGTATACCGTTATGTCATTTGGTCTGACTAACGCACCTGCCTATTTCATGAACCTGATGAACAAAGTGTTTATGGAGTTTTTGGATAAGTTCGTCGTGGTGTTCATTGACGATATTTTAGTCTTTTCCAAGAATGAGGAAGAGCATGAGGAGCATTTGCGATTGGTACTTGAGAAGCTCAGAGAACATCAGTTATATGCCAAGTTCAGCAAATGTGAATTTTGGCTGAAGGAAGTTGGATTCCTCGGACATGTTATTTCTGGAGAAGGAATAGCAGTAGACCCTGCCAAAGTTGACACAGTGACAAGTTGGGAATCACCCACGTCAGTTGGAGAGATCCGGAGTTTTCTTGGACTTGCAGGATACTACCGGAGGTTCATCGAGAATTTCTCGAAGATTGCTAAAGCCCATGACTGAGCTATTGAAGAAGGACACCAAATTCAATTGGACTGAGGAATGTGAAGCTAGTTTCCAAGAGTTGAAGAAACGATTGGTTACATCACCAGTGTTGATTCTGCCAGATCAACGCAAGGATTATGAAGTTTATTGCGACGCTTCTCGTCGAGGACTTGGAGCAGTGCTTATGCAGGAAGGAAGAGTTGTGTCATATGCTTCACGACAACTTAAACCCCATGAGAAGAATTATGCTACGCATGATTTGGAGTTAGCAGCCGTGGTGCATGCGTTGAAGACATGGAGACATTTTCTCATCGGAAACCATTGTGAGGTGTACACGGATCACAAGAGTTTGAAGTATATTTTCACGCAGAAGGAGTTAAATCTCAGACAGAGGAGATGGTTGGAGCTTATTAAGGACTATGATATGAGATTGCATTATCACCCAGGAAAGGCTAACGTAGTAGCAGACGCGTTGAGCCGCAAGAGTCATGTCAACACCCTCATGACAGGAGAGTTACCTCAGGAGTTAGCCGAGGACCTTCGCGAGCTATGTTTGGAGATAGTCCCAAGAGGCTATTTAGCGACACTGGAGATTCAGTCTACCTTGATGGAAAGGATCAGAGAAGCTCAGAAGACAGACAAGGAGATTGACGAGATAAAGGAGAAGATGAGCAAAGGAAAAGCCAAGGGATTTCGTGAGGATGAGCACGATACCTTATGGTTTGAGGACCGCGTTATGTGCCAAATGATCCGGAGATCAGGAAGTTGATTTTGCAAGAGGCCCATGATTCACCGTACTCGATTCACCCAGGAATACCAAGATGTATTTGGATCTGAAGAATACTTTCTGGTGGACCGGAATGAAGAAGGATATTGCGGAGTATGTAGCAGTTTGTGATGTATGTCAGAGAGTGAAGGCAGAGCATCAGAAGCCAGCAGGATTGCTACAACCATTGCCGATACCCGAATGGAAGTGGGATAAAATAGGCATGGATTTTATCACGGGATTGCCCAGGACTCGTTCAGGCTATGACTCAATATGGGTTGTAGTCGACCGTTTGACGAAAGTAGCTCATTTCATTCCAGTGAAGACCACTTACACCAGTGCTAAGTTGGCAAAGATATACATGACCAGGATCGTATGTTTGCATGGAGTTCCGAGGACCATTGTATCAGACAGAGGAACCCAGTTTACCTCGAAGTTTTGGAAGCAGTTACATGAAACATTGGGAACCAGGCTAGAATTTAGTACAGCCTTTCACCCACAGACAGATGGACAGACCGAGAGAGTCAATCAGATTTTGGAGGACATGTTGAGAGCTTGTGCACTAGATTATGGATCTAGTTGGGACGACAATTTGCCATATGCAGAGTTTTCTTACAACAACAGTTATCAAACCAGTTTGAAGATGGCCCCTTTCGAAGCTTTGTACGGAAGAAGGTGTAGAACACCGTTGTTATGGGACGAAGTTGGAGACCGTCAGTTGTTTGCACCAGATTTGATTAAGGAGTCTGAACAGAAAGTGAGGTTGATTCGCGATAGGCTCAAGGTAGCCCAGTCCAGGCAGAAGAGTTATGCTGATTCTAAACGAAAGGAGACAGTTCACGAAGTCGGAGACAGAGTGTATCTTCGAGTATCACCACTTCGAGGAGTGAAGCGCTTTGGAGTTAAGGGAAAGCTAGCGCCCCGTTTTATCGGACCATACAGAGTTTTGGAACGTATGGGAGAAGTTGCCTACAAGCTGGAATTGCCCGAAGGATTGTCAGGAGTTCATGATGTATTTCACGTTTCCCAGTTGAAGAAGTGCCACGCAGAGATGGCTGAGATACCACTGAGAGATACAGTGCCACTGGAAGCGATTCAGCTGGAAAGTGATTTGACCTATGAGGAGAAACCAGTTAAGATTCTTGAGTATGCCAGCCGAGTCACCCGCAGTAAGGTTATCAAGTTTTGCAAAGTCCAGTGGAGTCACCACACGGAAGATGAAGCCACCTGGGAGCGAGAGGAAGATCTACGGAAGGACCACTCTCACCTGTTTTCTAGCCAACCCGAATCTCGAGGGCGAGATTCATCTTAAGGGGGGTAGGTTTGTAACATCCCAAATTTTCAATTTGGAATGTTATACATAGATCATCATTGCATAGCATATTTTATTGCATTTTGGCAAATCCTCGATAAATCCTAAGCAACTCAAGGACCCTCGGAGAGAGTTGGGGATTTTCCCGATTTATCATATTTGATTTTCATCAAATAATAAAACGAGATTTGGTTTTAATTATTTTCTCTCCGGAAAAATATTTCACACTAAAATAAATAAGACGAGAAAATATGACTTCTCCAAAACAATTGAAATATTGGAGGAAAAATATTAAAATCATATATAGGATTTTATTCGGATTTTATTTGCAATTTTAATTGCATTAAAAAAATTGCACGTTTTCAAAACTGTGTTTTTGTGTCAAAAAAATGTTCACCCTGTTCTAATTATTTTAACTAGACGGGGAAAATTTGTTTTATCTTTTTTGGATTTCTATTTATTTTTCTGTGATTTTTTTTAGATTCGGCAAAATAATTTAAGAAAAAACACCGCGCCCGACCGGGCCGAGGCCCAGCCGAGCCGGCCGGCCCAGCCCCGCCGTCTCCCTCGCGCGCACGCGAGCGCCGCCGCGCCCGAGTCCGAGGCGAGCACGCCGTTCGCCGCCGCCTTGCCCCCTCCTCCAAGCACCCCCCCTCATATATACCCCCGCCGCCGCCCCCTCCCTCACCCCAAGCCCCGCCCCAAGCCGCCGCCGCCGGAACCCGCAGCGCCGCCGCCCGAGCTCGCCGCCCGCTCGCCGTTCGCCGCCGCCGACGCCGCCCCTCGCCACCCCGCGCCCCGCCTGAGCCCCGCCGCCCCAAGCCGCCCTCGCCGAACCCCGCCGGAGCCCGCCGACCCCGCCGGAGCCCCGTCCCGACAAGGTACCGATCCGACGCCGTAGCCGGTTTTCTAAAAAAACCGTTCGTTTTTTTTTAAACCCTAGATCGGTTTATTTTCTTCGGTTTTATTATTTAGTGAACGTTCACTGACCCGTTCGTTTTAACGAACGTGTTCGTCGGATTTTCACTGTTAACGAACGTCCGTTCGTTTAACCGTTCGTCAGTTTTCTTTTTCGTCGGATTTTTTCGCGATTATTTCAGATCTCGATTTCTGATCGGATCTTCGTTTTTGTTTAACTTTTCGCTCGTTTATCGAAATCAGGCGATTCAAGCGCCTAGAGTTTCATCTCGAAATTCTCTTTCCGTTTAACCTACTCGAACAAGTTTTTGCTACTGTAAAATTTGACCTAGATCCAGAATAGTAAACGAAGCTTGTTTCTTTCGCCGTTTGACTTTCGTTGCTTCTTTCGAGTTGATTCTTTTTGCAAACCGGAGTTCTTAAGTTGAACTTTCTGGTTGGATCTTTTATTCGAGTTTTACCTGTGCATTAGATGAGTACTTATTGTTTGCTTGTTTGTTTGCGATAGAGTACCCGGAGTGCGCCGCTTGTTACTTCGAATCGCTAGGTTTCGCGGATCATCAGCAAGGCAAGTAACACTTTGATCATACCTTTCCATACCCAGTTTTTATTGCATTAGATCAATCCTCAAACATTGCATGGTTAGGATCTAATTAAATTGTGGGTATTGGGAAGTAGTTGAGGTAGTACCTATTACCTGTTTTATTTATCAAACCCTTGGGAGTTACTTCTACGTTGCTATTATATTGCCATGCTATGCTCGTAGACGTGGATTGGGTTTGAGTGATATTCATGACAGATGTGAGATTGTTAATAATGGTTTACTTAAGGTGGCAACTAAAACTCACATCTGGGTGGATTGAGGCACCTGGAGAACCCAGTGTTGTCTGTTTGTATAAGGACCGCCACCCAGGCTCAAAGGGATCATAAGATTATTCATGCTAGAAACTTCCGTGTGCAGCCACAAGCTATTATGGGCTCTAGCATAGTTGAGTAGGTTACATGATCTCTTGAAGAGGTGGGCTAGCAGATGTAGGGGAAAGTAGGTGTAACTGTCCATCCGGAGTAAAGAGTGATTGTTTCTGAAAGACTGTGTCTCGGTCATCCGTTTCTCAAACATCATGTAGTGCGAGAATCAAGCGGAGGCGATCGAGTCTTGTGGGGAAAAGTGCGCAAACCTCTGCAGAGTGTACAAACTAATCATGGTTAGCCGTGTCCCCGGTTATGGACAACTTGAGTATCTAGTACCTGGATTATCATGTGAATCTCATCACCATGTTACTTTAATTAATTTTGTTGGGTTAATGATGACACTTTAATTGGGATTGAGATGCTGTCAACCATCTCAATGTTTAACAACCACCATGATAGTTAAATAAAATTTATTCCTTTGCAGTAGGGAAAAATTGGCTTTTCGCAAAACTGTAACCATAGAGCTTTCCACCAGCCATATATGCATGTAGTATAGCATTATTATGTTCATTATTCTCTATGTGTTATTTGCCAGCATATTCCATGTGCTGACCCGTTTTCGGGCTGCAACGTTTCATGTTGCAGACTTTTCAGACGACGAGTAAGGTGCTTTAGGTCGTGGTCTTATACTCAGTGATGCCGTTGGAGTTGATGGACTCACTTATCTTCCAAGTCTTCCGCTGTTATCGTATTTAGATGGCCTTAAGCCATATTTATCATACTTATTCTCTTTGGAGATATTCGATGTAATAAGTGTGTGATTGCTACTCTGTTATAAATCCTCCATTTGTACTGTGCGTGTCAGCATTACTGATCCAGGGATGACACTGGTGCACAGCAGCACAGGCTATTTGAGGTCTGGTCGCTACAAGGGTTCATACTTTCACTAGTGCAAGTTCTCTCAACAATAATAACATAATTGGATCATATAACTATCCCTCAACATGCAATAAAGAGTCACTCCAAAGTCACTAATAGCAGAGAACAAACGAAGAGATTATGGTAGGGTACGAAACCACCTCAAAGTTATCCTTTCTGATCGATCTATTCAAGAATCCGTAGTAAAATAACACAAAGTTATTCTTTCCGTTCGATCTATCATAGAGTTCGTACTAGAATAACACCTTAAGACACAAATCAACCAAAACCCTAATGTCACCTAGATACTCCAATCTCACCTCAATTATCCATGGGTATGATTATACGATGTGCATCACACAATCTCAGATTCATCTATTCAACCACCACAAAGAACTTCAAAGAGTGCCCCAAAGTTTCTACCGAAGAGTCAAGACAAAAACGTGTGCCAACTCCTATGCATAAGTTCACGAGGTCACGGAACCCGCAAGTTGATCACCAAAACATACATCAAGTAGATCACGTGATATCCCATTGTCACCACAGATAAGCACATGCAAGACATACATCAAGTGTTCTCAAATCCTTAAAGACTCAATCCGATAAGATAACTTCAAAGGGAAAACTCAATCCATTACAAGAGAGTAGAGGGGGAGAAACATCATAAGATCCAACTATAATAGCAAAGCTCGCGATACATCAAGATCGTGCCAAATCAAGAACACGAGAGAGAGAGAGAGAGAGAGAGAGAGAGAGAGAGAGAGAGATCAAACGCATAGCTACTGGTACATACCCTCAGCCCCAAGGGTGAACTACTCCCTCCTTGTCGGTGTCAAAACCGGCGGATCTCGGGTAGGGGGTCCCGAGCTGTGCGTCTAAGGCGGATGGTAACAGGAGGCGGGGGACACGATGTTTACCCAAGTTCAGGCCCTCTCGATGGAGGTAATACCATACTTCCTGCTTGATTGATCTTGATGATATGAGTATTACAAGAGTTGATCCACCACGAGATCGTAGAGGCTAAACCCTAGAAGCTAGCCTATGGTATGATTGTTGTTGTCCTGCGGACTAAACCCTCCGGTTTATATAGACACCGGAGGGGGCTAGGGTTACACAGAGTCAGTTACAAGGGAGGAGATCTACATATCCGTATTGCCAAGCTTGCCTTCCACGCCAAGGAGAGTCCCATCCGGACACGGGTCGAAGTCTTCAATCTTGTATCTTCATAGTCCAACAGTCCGGCCAAAGGATAGAGTCCGGCTATCCGAGGACCCCCTAATCCAGGACTCCCTCAGTAGCCCCTGAACCAGGCTTCAATGACGATGAGTCCGGCGCGCAGATTGTCTTCGGCATTGCAAGGCGGGTTCCTCCTCCGAATACTCCATGGAAGATTTCGAACACAAGGATAGTGTGCGGCTCTGCAAAAAAAATTCCAGATACCACCGTAGAGAGAATAATATTTCCACAAATCTAATCTGCTGACACATTCTGCAGCATGACATCATGCTACGGCCCGGTCATTATTCGAACCGTTTTTCTCAACCAGCCACGGCACATATTGCGAGGCGGTTTTTTGGCACGTCTTGTCGAAGCAGAGATCGTGTCCCCTTATCACGGGATTCTCATCAATACGGGTGTGGGTAACCCAACCGCGCCATCAATTACGGCGCTTGGGGAATAAGCAGTTTTACCAGGCAAGTGGGGAGGCGCAGAATCCCTGCTGCCTTTATAAGGGGATAAGGACTCCCTTTCGCACCCACGCTTTCTACTTCCCGATTCATTCCCCTCCGCCCAAGCTCCAGCGCCCAAGCGTTCATCTTCTCTGCCCACAAAAGGCCTTCCGAAGATGTCCGGATCCGGAGCAGGAGGCAAATGGATGGCCTCCACCGTCCGAGAGAAGGATATCAAAAAGCTTTGGGAGGTCGGGTATTTGGCCAAGAAAATCAGCCACCGTCTCCCGACGGCGAGACATATCGTCCCTACTCCGGAACCCCTCGAGACGGTTGTATTCCTCCCTCACTTTGTCCGTGGGCTAGGGTTTCCCCTCCACCCGTTCGTTCGCGGCATCATGCATTACTATGGGATCGATCTTCACGATCTGTCCCCTAATTCCTTCCTCAACATCTCGACATTCATTGTCGTGTGCGAGGCTTCCTCCGCATCTCGCCACACTTCGGCTTATGGCTAAAGATTTTTAATGTGAAGCCCAAGGTGGTGGGCGGCGAGCACGCCGAGTGCGGGGGCGCTATGGTGAGCAAGATGCCCAATGTCATATGGCCAACAGGAACCTTTAATGATTCTGTCAAGGAGTGGCAACAGCAGTGGTTTTATATCACTGAGCCGCGCGGCACGGAATGGGCCGCTATTTCCGAGTTTCGATCCGGTGCCCCCCTGCGGCTTACATCCTAGGTCAAGAAGCACTACAACAGGAACCCCCCTTTAGCAACACAACAATGCGTTGTCGTTTGTCCATATAAGCGTTGCTACGGTCTACACCAACGGATTAGTATGTGTTGTCGTAGGTGGCGTTGGAAGGGTCTACAACAACATATATAGATCCGTTGGTAATCTGAAGAATAATGTGTTGCAAGGCAACAACAGATCCATGCAACGCTTCTATGCGTTGTTGCTTGCACAATAGAATAACCTCCTTATATAATCAATTATAACAGCAGGTAGTTTGAATGGCAGTACAAGGCACAACTTCAGGAAATTTGAGAGAGTAGAAATGAACTAATATATTGATTCAATTGCACAATCTGTTACATTGCAATGCAAGTATCATCAGTTAGGAGTACATCACTTTCATAGAAAATACATTTACATAATATAAAATTTCTAAAAATTGAAAGAATTGTTTTGACTCTCCTCCAAGTACCAAGCATCAACATATAGGGGGCTTCTGGCTTGCGCCCATGCTAGCCCTACCAAAGCTAGGCTCGCCAAATATTTGGCGGACAAATTCGCCGCCGTCATCTCACCAAGACTTGGAGCAGCAAACTGAAGCAGGACCAAAGTTGGCGTCCATCCAAATGCTGGCCAACGCACTTTGCCAATAATTTGGCACGGTGGCTCTCGGCTCTGAACCAAACAGACCCATATTCTCCAAGTATACAAGTAACCATGTACCGTATTATTGAACTTCTCAACCTACAATGAAAAACATAATACTATTCTGGCATATATTTGAAATTTGAAGTTTAAAAGTGTACATGCTATGCGTTGTACCTAAAGGACCCATATAAAAGTAACCAGTGTGCAAGAAAAGATAGTTGGGAGAAACATACAAGCTTATGTATGTCTGACAAATAACTTGGTACATAATAAAACACCAAGCATCGGTGAGCAATCTGATGTACATGTACACTGTGCAACCATCAACATACATGTACTACTAACAATTATCCAAAGATCATATTGTATCAACAATGAGATAAATTCAGCAACCAACTATTAGATAAATAGGTTATCAGTAATATCAACTACACAGGGTTCAATAATTCTATTTTCCAAAGGTCTATGCATTAATTAGTTTTGCATCACCAATACTTCCGAACTAATCATGCTTAGTATGGTGCATTAGGATTTAGGAGAAACAAACTCAATGCCAACAGCTCAAAAATCATTAAATAATCCACCTCATGCAAAACTTCATACTTACTTGATAACTACAAGGTTACACTTTAGGATTTCCCGATCCATGAATCAAGATTCTCAGAACCTGTAGAAGCAAATGCATCATCAGATTGGGGCTTCTCTAGGAAAAAGTAGGAGAGTCCTGTTCTAGAGAAGGTTGGATCCTAGATGTTTACAGAAAAATAAAAAGAAATTAATATGCCCCTCTTTTATTCTTCAAGACAAACCTAGTACAAAAGATGATTACATATTTTAGAAATGCATCAGAGGCGACCAATGTAATGGCTGAACAATCTGAATAAAAGCATAACTAAGTAATGGCTAAACAATGTTTTGTCAGTGCGTACCCAGTCCAATGTGGCATATCCTATAATCAAGAAATTTGATCCTTGTCGCCACTTAGCCCTCTAATCATGTATCATTTGTCCTGTCATTGAATAACTGATCATCAATACCTATATGAATGTACAAAATATGGGACTGGACAAAATTTAAGACTTTGTAAATAGATATATATTCGCACACTTAACTAGCAAAGATTCGCTGGACCAGTTAGTCTAAAAATTAAGGATATAGAATAAATATAATGCTACGCCATGAGAAGAAGAAAATGAAACTGAAACCAGGGGAGAGTGTATCAAGAAATGAATGGTTTCCCCACTTTCTCTGCCATTGTAGTAAGGTGTACATATCCATCTGCCCCTGAAGATGCACGCTGTTAAAGCAAGTACTCCCTTACATAATCAGGCAAGGCAAGCTAGATATTTCACCACAATCTTATCTATTTGCGCATCTAGTTTGAAACCTGAGGTGTACGAGTATTTAGAGACTAATGACTGTTAGCTGACATTACGCAGGCACAGAAAATGCAAGGAGAAAATTCACATGATGATATACAGGTGGAAAATATATTTAGATACAGTCGACACAAATCTTATTGGTGGCCTGGTAAGTTTTCCTACTAAGCTCCCTGTCATGGAGTAGTACAACTCCAGCACGTAAGTGACTTGCAGAGCTCGAAGATTTCATGGTATGAAAACTTGAAGCCAATGTCGAGGCAGCCTGGAGCTCCTCCATATCCTCCAGAACAAAGATGATGATGTCAATAGAGTTCAACATAGGTTCAATGCATGTTTTATCTCGATAACGGAAGGGGAAAAGCATTAGCAGCTGAATCATACTCGCATTACAGACTTATAAGGTAATTTGTTTCAGATCCAACCTACATTCCAGATTAACCATCGACACAATATAGCAGGGCCAGGGTGGCGCAACACTGTCATGCCCGAGCGGGCAGCAGCACACGCGCACACGTGATTTAGTGGGCCTACAGACCATAGGCGAGGGAACCGCGCCGGCCACCGTTACGACTGGGGTTAAGAATAAATCATTTGTATATATAACATGAAGGTATGGTTAGAAGCCTTGGTGTGCAGCACGATTCATCTATGCGTGCAAATCAACCAATAGGGTACCTGTACATTGTCGTTTTTGCTGGTTTGCATTGAAGGTGAACATGTGTTACAGCCAAAACCTGTGATCCTAGTAGTTTGAAGTTGCAAATAATTTTTTCCACAACGGGATCTTAAACAATAAACAGTTAAAGGTGCATGACAGTAGTAGCTATGTTGGAACATCTATCATAGATTACGGCAGAATACAAGGATTCAGAGGAATCGAGCAAGTCCCTCAAGATGTGTGTTGTTACCGACGGTGCGATGTTGCTTGCTGGCTCCACCTCCTCCTCCCTCTCTCCGTCACCAGCGGCGATGGGATCCGTTTCTCCCAGAGCCAAGTGGTGCACTCGTGACTTGGGGGAGCTTGTGGCGACCAGTGGTAATCCATGCGGCGGGGTTCACGGCAGCATCTGTGGCGTCAAGGTGTCTCCTCCGGGGCGCCGGCGGTGGTGCCGGCTTGCATCGGAGAGGAGGAGGGAGTGGCCGGTGGTGTGGGGATCTGCTGCTCTCGTGTGGGCTTGGGCTCAGATCTGACTGCGGGAGTTCGGCGGCGGCGGCGGTGGCTGCTCGGCGCAGGCATGGCGGCCTGCTACAGGCCTGCAGCCATCGTGGTACGTGGAGGCTGGGGGTTGCGGTGGGGCTGGCTGGTGGTGGCGCTAGAAGGTGGTCGTCAAAAAGAATTTGGAGGTGGCGGCGGCAGAGTCGTGGTGATGGAAGTTTGGGCGAGAGAGAGAGAGAGAGATAGATCAGGCGAGAGGGAGATGGTGGATAGAAAAGTTTCGCTCCCATCTTTTCACTTGGCGCTTGATATTTTGATGGACGAGGTATAGGGGGAGGTGGGTACCGGGAGGTTACTAAGTGTGGGATGTGTGGGAGGTTGAACAAACAACGCATGTTGTCATATCGTTGGTACATATGTGTTGGTATAAGGAGGCGCCGGGACCAGCATATCCGGCCGTCCCACTTCTGACGAAGATGCTGGTCCCGGCGCCTTATAAGGTGCCGAAGAAGACGGCCGAGAAGGAGGCCAAAAAGACCCGGGGCGGCCTTCGTCGCCGCGGCACTTCGGACACAATATCTGAAGGCTCTGATGCCCGTTCCACCTCCGAAGAGGACGAGGAGGAGGAGGAAGATGAATCCCCTGCGGGGGGGAGAAAGAAGAGGATGGCCTCCGTACACTTGGAGGCCGAGCCGCCCAAAAGGGGAAAGGCTCCTCTTCCGGAGGAGTCCACTGCCGCCGCCGACAGCGGCCCGGCGTTGGATCCCAGGGCCCAGCCCCTAGTGAACTCGTAAGTATATAAAATCCGAGTATGTTTATGCGTCCAGACTCATCATGGCATAGTATTTTAACCTAAGCCGTATTTTTTGTAGTCCGGCGAGGTCCCGTACCAAACAATCCTCATCAGAGGATTCGCTGAGCTCGGATGCTATGGAGAGCGGGACGCCCCCAAAGGCCCCTTCCTCCAAACAGGTGCATAACACCGAGGCTTCGTCCCAGAAGGACCCCGGCCAAGGAGGAGAGGAAAAGGCCGTGAAGGCAGCGCCTGGAAGTCAAACTTCAGGGGCCGAACACATGGGGGAGAAAATTCCCATGGGAGCTGACCGCGGGGGCCATTTTGAATTCGGCTCCCAGCCGGGTGCAGTTCCGGAGACCAATACGGCTCCAGAATCCGGCAGGCGGCCTCTCCCAGCTGGAGGGGGCATACCGGCAACCTCTGTCCAACCAGAGGTGTCGGATGCTTTGTTGGTGGCGCTGAAGAGCGCCTCCATCGTTGATGAACACCGTGCCATTATGGGTGCGGTGATTGAGAATATTCAGTCTGCTGAGAGTGAACTGAATGGAGCCTGTATCAGCCTTATAAGAGGCTTTGAGGCATGTTTTATGAGTTTTCAAAGAGTGTCATAGTATAGATAGTAGCCCCTGATACACTGTTCGGTGAAAGAAAGAACCGGACAGAGGATCGAATTTATGTTCGCAGGAAGACTCATTGAATGACATCTATTTCTCTTCTGTTATAAGCCGGCGTCTGTAGCGGCTGCTTCCTCTCATACTGCGGAGATCTCCGGACTGAATCAAAGTCTGGAGCGGGCCAAAGAAGAACTTGGCCAGTTGAAAATGCAGTTGGGGGATAAACAAGGTATGCACAAGTCTTGTTCGCGTTTATTGCGAATGAATTTTCAGTATGATGAAATAAGCTTCATGATTTGCGCTAGGGATGGTGACCGAAGTCGAGGCTCTTAAGAAGGGTGTGCCCGAGGCCGAGAAAAAGGCAGCCGCAGAGCAAGCTCCTCGTGAGAAGCACGGGGCCAGGGTTATTAAAGCTGAGCAGGAGCTGCAAGAGGCCGTGAGGAAATGCGAGACCTTGGAGCAGAGTTTAACGGAGAAAGAATCCGAACTCACCGAGGCGCATCAGGCCACGAATGATGCCCGGGGGGAAACCGAAAGCGCCCTGCAGGGGATCCAAGAGGCGAGAAAGATCGCGGCGGGTAAGGCTTTTTCCATGTATAGCAAGTATTTGAGGGGGAAATTATGTTTCTAATTTTGAATTCGGATTTCTCCAGGGGTATTTGCGGAGCTGCCCCGCAGCATATCGGATGCCGCCCAATTCTACCGAGCCGAAGAAAGGAACACTGCGGATAAGCTCTTCTGGTCGCAGTATTTGGCACCGAATTATCTGGTGCCTTTTGCCAATCAACTGAAACAGCTGATCGAACTGCATAAGGCGGCGGAACTAGCCATGAAAGATTTGGTTATCCGGTTATGGCTTGCCGAGCCGATTCCAAGCAGCTACTTTGGGCTCGTGAAGCGGCTTGTAAGCACTTGCCCTCGACTTGACGTCATCAAGCGATCGGTTTGCATAGAAGGTGCGCGAATGGCTTTCGCCCGCGCAAAGGTGCACTAGGGGAAGATGGATGCTGAGAAGCTGATGACCGAAGGGCCGCCAGAGGGGAAGGAGCACCGCAAGCCCGAATTATATTATGAAAGTGTCCTAAAAGGATCCTACCTTGCAGCGGAGCTATGCACCAAGGACATTATATTTCCATGAATGCCAATCATGTTGTCCCTTGTAATGTTTGAACAAGGTCATTTATTTATTGCCTGTTATATAAAAGTTTACCCTCCTGTGCGGCCGTTTTATATGTTAAACCTGAGAGTTGGCCAGTCGTCGGCTTCTGCCCCCACGTGAGAAGTACGGGGGTGTTCGGGATAAACCTGAGCACTCTTTATCCCAATTTTGGGTCCTTCGAAGGAGGTGCTCAGCACAACAAACCAGGCAATCGGACTATAAGGCTTTATCACTCTCACTTAGCCATAGGAGCTTTCGTAAGGTAGGCGCAGCCCCTGGTGTTCGGAAGACCGTACTAGGGGCTCTATAAGCACCTGATCGGAGGAAAAACCGATCCATCGCACGCTACATTGGTTATGGCATTGTGCGGGAGAAATCCTTAAAGATTTTGTGACCTCTCGAACAGCTGGCCAGCTCTCGCTGTATCATGACAGTCAGTTTTCGGCTTTCTCTACTGAGGTGCTCGTCCGGAAGAACCGGGACAAAATCGCAGTAGTTCTCCCAATGCTACCTTAGCCGATATAGCGGAACGTAAGGTACCAAAACATGGGAGCCGGGCAAACCCAACTATTGACCCAAGACATGATTCGGAGCTGATGCATATAATGCTATAGGTTCGGGGTGTCGAACTTCCATGAAGGTGTTCGGACTTTATTGCCGTGTTATGGGCAAAACGAAGCCCCTGGCATATTTTAAGGCATATCGCTGTGTACAGATGCCAATTGACAAAAGAATTTCAATAAGAAATAACAGCAGGTAAGCACCATATAAATTCACATGTTGTATTTGAATAGTATGTCTATGCGTATGAGTACAGGTAATGTGATAAAAAAAGGAATACAATTGCGGAACCTGCTAAGACCAGGGGGGAAGAAGCTGAGTGCGGATCCGTAATATAGCCGGATGGTCATTGCGGGGAATGTCTAGGGATTCCCTTGTGCGTTCAAGCTGCCTCCGCATCGCCCGTCCTGGTCGGCGCAAAGGTGAACATGCGAAGGAAATGTAAAAAATATTTGCGTGCCGGAGAGCGGTTGAGCCGCTGAGTGCGGCTTGTCCTGGCCTTCGCCGGAGTGTTTAATCGAGCTCTGGACGAGCCGGGCTATCCTTCCGTGAAGTAGTTCGGAGTTCCTTGACGGTGTCCGGGAGCTTGGACGTCGATTCGAGGTTCGGCTGCAAGATGCTGCTCGTTGCTTCTGCTGTTAAGGCAGTGGTGTACTTGTTGGTGCCGAGGGAAGGTTCGGCCTTGCCATTAACCGTGATGATGCCGCGTGGACCAGGCATCTTGAGCTTATGGTAGGCATAATGTGGCACCGCGTTGAATCGAGCGAACGCGGTTCGTCCGAGCAGTGTCTGATAATCACTGCGGAAAGGGACGATTTCGAAGATTAACTCTTCGGAACGGTAATTTTCTGGTGATCTGAAGACTACCTCAAGGGTAATGGAGCCTGTACAGCTGGCTTCGGCACATGGTATAATGCCTCTGAAAGTGGCTTTAGTGGGTTTGATCACCGAATGATCGATGCCCATCTTGCGCACTGTGTCCTGGTAAAGCAGATTTAGACTGCTGCCTCCGTCCATAAGGACTCGTGTGAGGTGGAACCCGTCAATTATTGGGTCGAGGACTAGTGCGGCTGGATTGCCCTGATTGGCGTTAACCGGACGATCCATGCGGTTGAAGGTGACCGGCCCTAGTTTATATTGTGGGACGACTAGTTCCGTTAAGTCGGCATCCCTAAGGGTGCATATCCGGTCCGATTTGGGAATTTGGGTGGTGTTTACCACATTCACCGATTGAATATGCGGGGGAAATTTCTTTTGCCCTCCTGTGTTCGGTGATCTGGGCTCTTCGCCGCCATCACCGCTTTGAGACCCCCCTTCTCCGTTTTTGGCGCCTGCCCTGCCGGCTTGTTTGAAGACCCAGCATTCTCTGTTGGTATGGGTGGCTGGCGTTCCTGGGGTGCCATGAATTTGGCATTGGCGATCGAGTATGCGGTCCAGACTGGATGGACCCGAATTGTTATTTTTGAGTGGCCCTTTCCGCTGACCGGACTTTGAGCCCCTAAACCCGGCATTAACTGCCGTATCTTCGGCGTTTTCACCATATTTGCGGCGCTTGTGTTTGTTGCGTCGTGGTTTGCCGTTGCTATCCCTGGCTTCTGATATGCCAGGTTTGCTTGCTGTATTGTTACTACGAGCCAACCAGCTATCTTCGCCCGCGCAAAAGCGGGTCATAAGTGTCGTGAGGGCTGCCATGGATTTTGGCTTCTCTTGGCCGAGGTGCCGGGCGAGCCATTCGTCGCGAATGTTATGCTTAAATGCCGCTAAGGCCTCTGCATCCGGACAGTCGACAATTTGGTTCTTCTTAGTTAGGAACCGGGTCCAGATTTCCTGGCCTATTCCCCTGGCTGCTGAGTTATATGACTTAAATCGTCAGCATCCGCCGGTCGCACATAAGTGCCCTGGAGATTGTCCAGGAATGCATCTGCCAGTCTCTCCCAACTTCCAATGGAGTTTGCCGGCAAGCTATTGAGCCAATGCCGAGCCGGCCCTTTGAGTTTTAGCGGGAGATACTTGATGGCATGTAAATCATCCCCGCGGGCCATGTGAATGTGGAGGAAGAAGTCTTCTATCCATACTGCGGGGTCTGTAGTACCATCATATGATTCAATGTTTACGGGTTTAAACCCTTCTGGGAATTTGTGATCCATTACTTCATCGGTGAAGCATATAGGGGGTGTGCGACGCCTCTGTGCCGGGCTATGTCACGACGTAGTTCATACGAGTCTTGTCTGCTGTATTCGGCCCGGCCGGATTTACTTTTAGTGTATCCGGCGTGACGATCATCGTCCCGCGTTGGGGCGCACCCCATGATCCGTAGATCGATCTTGCATGTTTGCTTTGTTTTCCAATACGTCTCGCAGGTCCCGCGTGTTGCCCCGGGCCTTGGTATTTTTGGTTGAATGGCGGCGGGGTGCGGGCTGGACTTTGGGCTGATATGCCTCTCTGTCTCGGCCATGAGGTGGCCGATCAGCCGCATCGTACGCTGGTGATGTAGGTTTCAATGCTTCCTCCTCGAGTTGGGGTAGAAACCTGCGCTTTGGGTAACTCTTGGTTGGGCGCTCGAGTTCGTATTCCTCGGCCGCCAGGACTTCAGTCCATCTATCCGCTAGCAGATCTTGATCAGCTCGAAGCTGTTGTTGCTTTTTCTTCAGGCTGTTTGCTGTGGCTATAAGCCAGCGCTTGAAGCGCTCCTGCTCGACGGGATCCTCAGGCACGATAAATTCTTCGTCGCCGAGGCTCACCTCGTCTTCGGAGAGAGGCATGTAATTGTCATCCTCTGATTCTCCGTCTGCTGCCTGTTCCGGAGGGCTAGCTTGTTCATCCTCCCGCTCGAGGTCTGGCTGGAGGGGATTATCGTCGTCTTCGGCACTATCTGGAGCGTTATTGTCTCTTGTGCCGGTATCGCTGCTTTTGCTTGGTGGGACTTAGAGCGGCGCCGCTGACGTCGGTGCTTGGATTGCTTCTTGGGGGGGGGGGATTATCCTCCGTTGTCTTATCGCCATCCCCTTCTTTGGGGGTGTCCACCATGTATATGTCATACGATGAGGTGGCAGTCCAGCGCCCTGTGGGCGGTGGTTCTTGTTCGTCTCCTGCATCGTCGTCCATACCGTCGATGTCTTCGGAGCCGAAGTCGAGCATGTCGGTTAAATCGTCGACAGTGGCTACTAAGTGGGTGGTGGGTGTTGGAAATATGCCCTAGAGGCAATAATAAATGGTTATTATTATATTTCTTTGTTCATGGTAATTGTCTATTGTTCATGCTATAATTGTGTTATCCGGAAATCATAATGCATGTGTGAATACATAGACCACAACGTGTCCCTAGTAAGCCTCTAGTTGACTAGCTCGTTGATCAACAGATAGTCATGGTTTCCTGACTATGGACATTGGATGTCATTGATAACGGGATCACATCATTAGGAGAATGATGTGATGGACAAGACCCAATCCTAAGCATAGCTCAAAGATCGTGTAGTTCGTTTGCTAGAGCTTTTCCAATGTCAAGTATCTTCTCCTCAGACCATGAGATCGTGCAACTCCCGGATACCGTAGGAGTACTTTGGGTGTGCCAAACGTCACAACGTAACTGGGTGACTATAAAGGTACACTACGAGTATCTCCGAAAGTGTCTGTTGGGTTGGCACGGATCGAGACTGGGATTTGTCACTCCGTATGACGGAGAGGTATCTCTGGGCCCACTCGGTAATGCATCATCATAATGAGCTCAATGTGGCTAAGGAGTTAGTCACGGGATCATGCATTGCGGTACGAGTAAAGAGACTTGCCGGTAACGAGATTGAACAAGGTATTGGGATACCGACGATCGAATCTCGGGCAAGTAACATACCGATTGACAAAGGGAATTGTATACGGGATTGATTGAATCCTCGACATCGTGGTTCATCCGATGAGATCATCGTGGAACATGTGGGAGCCAACATGGGTATCCAGATCCCGCTGTTGGTTATTGACCGGAGAGGCGTCTCGGTCATGTCTGCATGTCTCCCGAACCCGTAGGGTCTACACACTTAAGGTTCGGTAACGCTAGGGTTGTAGAGATATGAGTATGCGGAAACCCGAAAGTTGTTCGGAGTCCCGGATGAGATCCCGGACTTGACAAGGAGTTCTGGAATGGTCCGGAGGTGAAGAATTATATATAGGAAGTCAAGTTTCGGCCACCGGGAAAGTTTCGGGGGTCACGGTATTGTACCGGGACCACCGGAAGGGTCCCGGGGGTCCACCGGGTGGGGCCACCTATCCCGGAGGGCCCCATGGGCTGAAGTGGGAAGGGAACCAGCCCTTAGTGGGCTGGGGCGCCCCCCATGGGCCTTCCCCCTGCGCCTAGGGTTGGAAACCCTAGGGTGGGGGGCGCCCCCCATGGGCCTTCCCCCTGCGCCTAGGGTTGGAAACCCTAGGGTGGGGGCGCCCCACTTGCCTTGGGGGGCAAGTCTCCCCCCTGGCCGCCGCCCCCCCCTCCAGATGGGTTCTTGGCCGGTGCCCCCCCCTCCCAGGGGCCTATATAAAGGGGGGAGGGAGGGCAGCAGTACTACAGCCTTTGGCGCCTCCCTCCTCCCCTGCAACACCTCTCCCTCTCGCAGAAGCTCGGCGAAGCCCTGCCGAGATCCCGCTACATCCACCACCACGCCGTCGTGCTGCTGGATCTCCATCAACCTCTCCTTCCCCCTTGCTGGATCAAGAAGGAGGAGACGTCGCTGCTCCGTACGTGTGTTGAACGCGGAGGTGCCGTCCGTTCAGCACTCGGTCATCGGTGATTTGGATCACGGCGAGTACGACTCCATCAACCTCGTTCATTGGAACGCTTCCGCTCGCGATCTACAAGGGTATGTAGATGCACTCCTTTCCCCTCGTTGCTAGTATACTCCATAGATGGATCTTGGTGAGCGTAGGAAAATTTTAAAATTCTACTACGATCTCCAACAGTGGCATCATGAGCCAGGCCTATGCGTAGTTACTATGCACGAGTAGAACACAAAGCAGTTGTGGGCGTAGATGTTGCCAATTCTTCTTGCCGCTACTAGTCTTATCTTGTTTCAGCGGTATTGTAGGATGAAGCGGCCCGGACCGACCTTACACCTACGCTTACGTGAGACAGGTTCCACCGACTGAGATGCACTAGTTGCATAAGGTGGCTAGCGGGTGTCTGTCTCTCCCACTTTAGTCGGAACGGATTCGATGAAAAGGGTCCTTATGAAGGGTAAATAGAAATTGGCACATCACGTTGTGGTTTTACGTAGGTAAGAAACGTTCTTGCCAAAAACCTATTCAAGCCACGTAAAAACTTGCAACAACAATTAGAGGACGTCTAACTTGTTTTTGCAGCATGTGCTATGTGATGTGATATGGCTAGAAGATGTGATGAATGATATGTGTGATGTATGAGATTGATCATATTCTTGTAATAGGAATCACGACTTGCATGTCGATGAGTATGACAACCGGCAGGAGCCATAGGAGTTGTCTTTATTATTTTGTATGACCTGCGTGTCATTGAATAACGCCATGTAAATTACTTTACTTTATTGCTAAACGTGTTAGCCTGTAACATCCCAAATTTTCAATTTGGTATGTTATACATAGATCATCATTGCATATCATATTTTATTGCATTTTGACAAATCCTCGATAAATCCTAAGCAACTCAAGGACCCTCGGAGAGAGTTGGGGATTTTCTCGAATTTTCATATTTGATTTTCATCAAATTATAAAACGAGGATTTTGGTTTTCATAATTTTTCTCTCCGGAAAAATATTTCATTTTTAATAAATGAGAGGAGAAAATATGACTTCTCCAAAACGAGGAAAAGTGTTAAAATCATTTATTGGAATTTATTCAGATTTTATTTGCAATTTTATTGCATTATAAAAATATTGCATGTTTTCAAAAATTTATTTTGTGTCAAAAAATGTTCACCCTATTCTAGATTTTCTAACTAGACGGGGAAAATTCGTTTTATCTTTTTTGGACTTTTATTTATTTTTCTACGAATTTTTCCGCGGAACGTATTTAAAAAAAAAAATCGCCGGCCCACCCGCCGTCTCCTTCCCTGCGACAACGCCCGCCGCCGCCCGGTGTCCATGGCGAGCACGGGAACCCCGGTGCCCCCTTCCCCAAGCCGCCGAACCCCCCCCTTCTATATATACCCCCTGCCTCCTCCTCTTACCCCGCCGCCCGCACCCGAACCCCGCCGCCGCCCGCGCCGGAAGCCCGCGCCGCCGTCGCCGCCCTCGCCGCCCCTCGCCGCCCGATCCTGCCGCCCTCGCCGCCCCTCGCCGGAGCACGGGAGCCCCGCCGGAGCTCTGTCCCGACGAGGTAGACCTCGCCTCGTTTTGCCGGTTTTGTTTAAAAAAAACCCCTAGATCGTTTTTTTTCTTTTTTCGGTTTTGTGATTTTGTGAACGTTTTAACGAACGCGTTCGTCGGTTTTTCTCTGTTAACGAACGTCCGTTCTTTAACCGTTCGTCCGTTTTTCTTTTTTCGTCGGATTTTCCGCGATTTTCTCAGATTCGATTTCTGATCGAATCTTCGTTTCTGTTTAACTTTTCGCTCGTTTATCGGAATCAGGCGATTCAAGCGCCTAGAGTTTCGTCTCGAAATTCTCTTTCCGTTTAACCTACTCAAACAAGTTTTTGCTAGTGTAAAATTTGACCTAGATCCAGATTAGTAAACGAAGCTTGTTTCTTTCGCCGTTTGACTTTCATTGCTTCGTTCGAGTTGATTCTTTTTGCAAACCAGAGTTCTTAAGTTGAACTTTCTGGTTGGATCTTTCATTCGAGTTTTACCTGTGCATTAGATGAGTACTGATTGTCTGCTTGTTTGTTTGCGATAGAGTACCCGGAGTGTGCCGCTTGTTACTTCGAATCGCTAGGTTTCGCGGATCATCAGCAAGGCAAGTAACACTTTGATCATACTTTCCATACCCAGTTTTATTGCATTAGATCTATTCCTCAAACACTTGCATGGTTAGGATCTAATTAAATTGTGGGTTTTTGGGAAGTAGTTGAGGTAGTACCTATTACCTGTTCTTTTATCAAACCCTTGGGAGTTACTTCTACGTTGCAATTATATTGCCATGCTATGCTCGTAGACGTGGATTGGGTTTGAGAGATATTCATGACAGATGTGAGATTGTTATTAATGGTTTACCTAAGGTGGCAACTAAAACTCACATCTGGGTGGATTGAGGCACCTGGAGAATCCAGTGTTGTCTGTTTGTATAAGGACCGCCACCCAGGCTCAAAGGGATCATAAGATTATTCATGCTGGAAACTTCCGTGTGTAGCCACAAGCTATTATGGGCTCTAGCATAGTTGAGTAGGTTACATGATCTCTTGAAGAGGTGGGCTAGCAGATGTAGGGGAAAGTAGGTGTACCGGTCCACCCGGAGTAAAGAGTGATTGTTCCTGAAAGACTGTGTCTCGGTCATCCGTTTCTCAAACATCATGCAGTGCGAGAATCAAGCGGAGGCGATCGAGTCTTGTGGGGAAAAGTGCACAAACCTCTGCAGAGTGTACAAACTAATCATGGTTAGCCGTGTCCCCGGTTATGGACAACTTGAGTATCTAGTACCTGGATTATCATTTGAATCTCATCACCATGTTACTTTAATTAATTTTGTTGGGTTAATGATGACTTCTTAATTGGGATTGAGATGATGTCAACCATCTCAATGTTTCACAACCACCATGATAGTTAAATAAAATTTATTCCTTTGAAGTAGGGAAAAATTGGCTTTTCGCATAAAACTTAACCATTGAGCTTTCCACCAGCCATATATGCATGTAGTATAGCATTATTATTGTTCATTACTCTCTATGTGTTACTTTGCCAGCATATTCTATGTGCTGACCCGTTTTCGGGCTGCAACGTTTCATGTTGCAGACTTTTCAGACGACGAGTAAGGTGCCTTAGGTCGTGGTCTTATACTCAGTGATGCCGCTGGAGTTGATGGACTCACTTATCTTCCAAGTCTTCCGCTGTTATCGTTTTTAGATGGCCTTAAGCCATATTTATCATACTTAATCTCTTTGGAGATATTCGATGTAATAAGTGTGTGATTGCTACTCTGTTATAAATCCTCCATTTGTACTGTGCGTGTCAGCATTACTGATCCAGGGATGACACTGGTGCACAGCAGCACAGACCATTTGAGGTCTGGTCGCTACATAGCCGTAGAAGTAGAAGTAATCGTTGGCGTGACAACTTCATGAAGACACAATGATGGAGATCATGGTGTCATGCCGGTGACGAAGATGATCATGGTGCCCCGAAGATGGAGATCAAAGGAGCAAAATGATATTGGCCATATCATGTCACTATTTGATTGCATGTGATGTTTATCATGTTTTGCATCTTATTTGCTTAGAACGACGGTAGTAAGTAAGATGATCCCTTATAATAATTTCAAGTAAGTGTTCCCCCTAACTGTGAACCGTTGCGAAGGTTCGTTGTTTCGAAGCACCACGTGATGATCGGGTGTGATAGATTCTAACGTTCGCATACAACGGGTGTTGACGAGCCTAGCATGTACAGACATGGCCTCGGAACACACGCAATACACTTAGGTTGACTTGACGAGCCTAGCATGTACAGACATGGCCTCGGAACACGGAGGACCGAAAGGTCGAGCATGAGTCGTATAGAAGATACGATCAACATGGAGATGTTCACCGATCTTGACTAGTCCGTCTCACGTGATGATCGGACACGGCCTAGTTAACTCGGATCATGTTTCACTTAGATGACTAGAGGGATGTCTATCTGAGTGGGAGTTCATTGAATAATTTGATTATATGAACTTAATTATCATGAACTTAGTCTAAAATCTTTACAATATGTCTTGTAGATCAAATGGCCCACGTTGTCCTCAACTTCAACGCGTTCCTAGAGAAAACCAAGTTGAAAGACGATGGCAGCAACTATACGGACTGGGTCCGGAACCTGAGGATCATCCTCATAGCAGCCAAGAAAGATTATGTCTTAGAAGCACCGCTAGGTAAAGCACCAATCCCAGAGAACCAAGACGTTATGAACGCTTGGCAATCACGTGCTGATGATTACTCCCTCGTTCAGTGCGGCATGCTTTACAGCTTAGAACCGGGTCTCCAAAAGTGTTTTGAGAAACATGGAGCATATGAGATGTTCGAAGAGCTGAAAATGGTTTTCCAAGCTCATGCCCGGGTCGAGAGATATGAAGTCTCCGACAAGTTCTTCAGCTGTAAAATGGAGGAGAATAGTTCTGTTAGTGAGCACATACTCAGAATGTCTGGGTTGCACAACCGCTTGTCTCAGCTGGGAGTTAATCTCCCGGATGACGCGGTCATTGACAGAATCCTTCAGTCGCTTCCACCAAGCTACAAGAGCTTTGTGATGAACTTCAATATGCAGGGGATGGAAAAGACCATTCCCGAGGTATATTCAATGCTGAAATCAGCGGAGGTGGAGATCAGAAAAGAACATCAAGTGTTGATGGTGAATAAAACTGCTAAGTTCAAGAAGGGCAAGGGTAAGAAGAAATTCAAGAAGGACGGCAAGGGAGTTGCCGCGCCCGGTAAGCCAGTTGCCGGGAAGAAGTCAAAGAATGGACCCAAGCCTGAGACTGAGTGCTTTTATTGCAAGGGAAGTGGTCACTGGAAGCGGAACTGCCCCAAATACTTAGCGGACAAGAAGGCCGGCAACACCAAAGGTATATGTGATATACATGTAATTGATGTGTACCTTACCAGTACTCGTAGTAGCTCCTGGGTATTTGATACCGGTGCGGTTGCTCATATTTGTAACTCAAAACAGGAACTGCGGAATAAACGGAGACTGGCAAAGGACGAGGTGACGATGCGCGTCGGGAATGGTTCCAAGGTCGATGTGATCGCCGTCGGCATGCTACCTCTGCATCTACCTACGGGATTAGTTTTAAACCTCAATAATTGTTTTTCAGTGCCAGCTTTGAGCATGAACATTGTATCTGGATCTCGTTTAATTCGAGATGGCTACTCATTTAAATCCGAGAATAATGGTTGTTCTATTTATTTGAGAGATATGTTTTATGGTCATGCCCCGCTGGTCAATGGTTTATTCTTGATGAATCTCGAACGTGATGTTACACATATTCATAGTGTGAATACCAAAAGATGTAAAGTTGATAACGATAGTCCCACATACTTGTGGCACTGCCGCCTTGGTCACATTGGTGTCAAGCGCATGAAGAAGCTCCATGCAGATGGACTTTTGGAGTCTCTTGATTACGAATCATTTGACACGTGCGAACCATGCCTCATGGGTAAAATGACCAAGACTCCGTTCTCCGGAACAATGGAGCGAGCAACCAACTTATTGGAAATCATACGTACCGATGTGTGCGGTCCAATGAGTGTTGAGGCTCGCGGAGGATATCGTTATGTTCTCACTCTCACTGATGACTTAAGTAGATATGGGTATGTCTACCTAATGAAACACAAGTCTGAAACCTTTGAAAAGTTCAAGGAATTTCAGAGTGAGGTTGAGAATCAACGTGACAGAAAAATAAAATTCTTACGATCAGATCGTGGTGGAGAATATTTAAGTCACGAATTTGGTGCGCACTTAAGGAAATGTGGAATCGTTTCACAACTCACGCCGCCTGGAACACCTCAGCGAAACGGTGTGTCCGAACGTCGTAATCGCACTCTATTGGATATGGTGCGATCTATGATGTCTCTTACTGATTTACCGCTCTCATTTTGGGGCTATGCTTTAGAGACTGCCGCATTCACTTTAAATAGGGCTCCGTCGAAATCCGTTGAGACGACACCGTATGAATTATGGTTTGGGAAGAAACCTAAGCTGTCGTTTCTAAAAGTTTGGGGATGCGATGCTTATGTCAAGAAACTTCAACCTGAAAAGCTCGAACCCAAGTCGGAGAAATGCGTCTTCATAGGATACCCTAAGGAAACTATTGGGTATACCTTCTACCTCAGATCCGAAGGCAAGATCTTCGTTGCCAAGAACGGGTCCTTTCTGGAGAAAGAGTTTCTCTCGAAGGAAGTAAGTGGGAGGAAAGTGGAACTTGATGAGGTGATAGTCACCCCTTCCGTACCGGAGAGTAGCGCAGCGCGGGAAGATGTTCCTGAGGTGCCTACGCCGACTGGGGAGGAAGTTAATGATGATGATCATGAAGCTTCGGATCAAGTTACTACTGAACTTCGTAGGTCCACAAGGACACGTTCCGCACTTCGAACTATGAAGAAGCGATGGCGGGCCCGGATTCCGACAAATGGCTAGAAGCCATGAAATCCGAGATAGGATCCATGTATGAAAATGAAGTATGGACTTTGACTGACTTGCCCAATGATCGGCGAGCCATAGAAAACAAATGGATCTTTAAGAAGAAGACAGACGCGGATGGTAATGTGACCATCTATAAGGCTCAACTTGTCGCTAAGGGTTATCGACAAGTTCAAGGGGTTGACTACGATGAGACTTTCTCACCCGTAGCGAAGCTGAAGTCCGTCCGAATCATGTTAGCAATTGCCGCATACTATGATTATGAGATATGGCAGATGGACGTCAAAACGGCATTCCTTAATGGCTTCCTTAAGGAAGAGTTGTATATGATGCAGCCAGAAGGTTTTGTCGATCCTAAGAATGCTAACAAAGTATGCAAGCTCCAGCGCTCAATCTATGGGCTGGTGCAAGCATCTCGGAGTTGGAACATTCGCTTTGATGAGATGATCAAAGCGTTTGGGTTTACACAGACTTATGGAGAAGCCTGTGTTTACAAGAAAGTGAGTGGGAGCTCTGTAGCATTTCTCATATTATATGTGGATGACATACTATTGATGGGAAATAATATAGAATTCTTGGAAAGTATAAAGGCCTATTTGAATAAGTGTTTTTCAATGAAGGACCTTGGAGAAGCTGCTTATATATTAGGCATCAAAATCTATAGAGATAGATCAAGACGCCTCATTGGTCTTTCACAGAGTACGTACCTTGACAAGATATTGAAGAAGTTCAATATGGATCAGTCCAAGAAGGGGTTCTTGCCTGTATTGCAAGCTGTGCAATTGAGCACGGCTCAATGCCCGACCACGGCAGAAGATAGAGAAAAGATGAGTGTCATCCCCTATGCCTCGGCCATAGGGTCTATTATGTATGCCATGCTGTGTACCAGACCTGATGTAAACCTTGCCGTGAGTTTGGTAGGAAGGTACCAAAGTAATCCCGGCATGGAACACTGGACAGCGGTCAAGAATATCCTAAAGTACCTGAAGAGGACTAAGGATATGTTTCTCGTTTATGGAGGTGACGAAGAGCTCGTCGTAAAGGGTTACGTCGACCCTAGCTTCGACACAGATCTGGATGACTCGAAGTCACAAACCGGATACGTGTATATTTTGAATGGAGGAGCAGTAAGCTGGTGCAGTTGCAAGCAAAGCCTCGTGGCGGGATCTACATGTGAAGCAGAGTACATGGCAGCCTCGGAGGCAGCACAGGAAGCATTCTGGATGAAGGAGTTCATTACCGACCTAGGGGTGATTCCCAATGCGTCGGGCCCGATGACTCTCTTCTGTGACAACACTGGAGCTATTGCCCTTGCGAAGGAGCCCAGGTTTCACAGGAAGACCGGGCATATCAAGCGTCGCTTCAACTCCATTCGTGAAAGTGTTCAAAATGGAGACATAGATATTTGTAAAGTACATACGGACCTGAATGTACTAGATCCGTTGACTAAACCTCTCCCTAGAGCAAAACAAGATCAACACCAGGACGCAATGGGTGTTCGATTCATCACAATGTAACTAGATTATTGACTCTAGTGCAAGTGGGAGACTGTTGGAAATATGCCCTAGAGGCAATAATAAATGGTTATTATTATATTTCTTTGTTCATGGTAATTGTCTATTGTTCATGCTATAATTGTGTTATCCGGAAATCGTAATGCATGTGTGAATACATAGACCACAACGTGTCCCTAGTAAGCCTCTAGTTGACTAGCTCGTTGATCAACAGATAGTCATGGTTTCCTGACTATGGACATTGGATGTCATTGATAACGGGATCACATCATTAGGAGAATGATGTGATGGACAAGACCCAATCCTAAGCATAGCTCAAAGATCGTGTAGTTCGTTTGCTAGAGCTTTTCCAATGTCAAGTATCTTCTCCTTAGACCATGAGATCGTGCAACTCCCGGATACCGTAGGAGTACTTTGGGTGTGCCAAACGTCACAACGTAACTGGGTGACTATAAAGGTACACTACGGGTATCTCCGAAAGTGTCTGTTCGGTTGGCACGGATCGAGACTGGGATTTGTCACTCCGTATGACGGAGAGGTATCTCTGGGCCCACTCGGTAATGCATCATCATAATGAGCTCAATGTGGCTAAGGAGTTAGTCACGGGATCATGCATTGCGGTACGAGTAAAGAGACTTGCCGGTAACGAGATTGAACAAGGTATTGGGATACCGACGATCGAATCTCGGGCAAGTAACATACCGATTGACAAAGGGAATTGTATACGGGATTGATTGAATCCTCGACACCGTGGTTCATCCGATGAGATCATCGTGGAACATGTGGGAGCCAACATGGGTATCCAGATCCCGCTGTTGGTTATTGACCGGAGAGGCATCTCGGTCATGTCTGCATGTCTCCCGAACCCGTAGGGTCTACACACTTAAGGTTCGGTAACGCTAGGGTTGTAGAGATATGAGTATGCGGAAACCCGAAAGTTGTTCGGAGTCCCGGATGAGATCCCGGACGTGACGAGGAGTTCCGGAATGGTCCGGAGGTGAAGAATTATATATAGGAAGTCAAGTTTCGGCCACTGGGAAAGTTTCGGGGGTCACCGGTATTGTACCGGGACCACCGGAAGGGTCTCGGGGGTCCACCGGGTGGGGCCACCTATCTCGGAGGGCCCCATGGGATGAATTGGGAAGGGAACCAGCCCTTAGTGGGTTGGGGCGCCCCCCATGGGCCTTCCCCCTGCGCCTAGGGTTGGAAACCCTAGGGTGGGGGGCGCCCCACTTGCCTTGGGGGGCAAGTCTCCCCCCTGGCCGCCGCCCCCCCTCCAGATGGGTTCCTGGCCGGCGCCCCCCCCTCCCAGGGGGCCTATATAAAGGGGGGGAGGGAGGGCAGCAGTACTACAGCCTTTGGCGCCTCCCTCCTCCCCTGCAACACCTCTCCCTCTCGCAGAAGCTCGGCGAAGCCCTGCCGAGATCCCGCTACATCCACCACCACGCCGTCGTGCTGCTGGATCTCCATCAACCTCTCCTTCCCCCTTGCTGGATCAAGAATGAGGAGACGTCGCTGCTCCGTACGTGTGTTGAACGCGGAGGTGCCGTCCGTTCGGCACTCGATCATCGGTGATTTGGATCACGGCGAGTACGACTCCATCAACCTCGTTTATTGGAACGCTTCCGCTCGCGATCTACAAGGGTATGTAGATGCACTCCTTTCCCCTCGTTGCTAGTATACTCCATAGATGGATCTTGGTGAGCGTAGGAAAATTTTAAAATTCTACTACGATCTCCAACAGTGGGTGGGGAGCGAATTTCTTCGTCGTCCGCATCCCATTCTAGCCGGACATAGTTTGGCCAAGGGTCTCCTGACAGAGAGAGAGAGACCTTAACGAGTTTAGCACGTCGCCAAAGGGCGAGTGCTGAAAGATATCCGCGGAGGTAAACTCCATGATCGGTGCCGAATCGGATTTGATAGGCACGGACGTAGGCAGCTCGGAGCCCATGGCCGGGGACGAATCCAATGGTTCGGCAACACGGGTCTCGGAGGAGGTGAAGTCAGTATTCGGCTCTATCGCCGCTGAGTGTGCGGCCTCCGTGGCGGGGTCCATCCACCCGTCCTCAGATGGCGCAATTTGTTCCGGATTAAGGGCCGGAGCAGTCGTAGGTGTGATCTCCCGAACACTGTCCGACGACAGAGCTAAGTCATGCTCGTCGTGATTGTGCGGCGCACCTGACATGGGCTCGAATCCGTCGAAGATCAAGTCTCCGCCGATGTCAGCAGTATAGTTCAAGTTTCCAAACCTGACCTGATGGCCAGGGGCGTAGCTCTCGATCTGCTCCATATGGCCAAGCGAGTTGGCCCGTAGTACGAAGCCGCTGAATACGAAGATCTGTCCGGGGAGGAAAACCTCACCCTGGATCGCATCGTTGCCGATGATCGAAGGAGCCATCCAGCCTTACGGTGACGACACAGTGGAACTCTCAATGAAAGCACCAATGTCGGTGTCAAAACCGACGGATCTCGGGTAGGGGGTCCCGAACTGTGCGTCTAAGGTGGATGGTAACAGGAGGCGGGGGACACAATGTTTACCCAGGTTCGGGCCCTCTCGATGGAGGTAATACCCTACTTCCTGCTTGATTGATCTTGATGATATGAGTATTACAAGAGTTGATCCACCACGAGATCGTATAGGCTAAACCCTAGAAGCTAGCCTATGGTATGATTGTTGTTGTCCTATGGACTAAACCCTCCGGTTTATATAGACACCAGAGGGGCAAGGGTTACACAGAGTCGGTTACAAGGGAGGAGATCTACATATCCGTATTGCCAAGCTTGCCTTCCACGCCAAGGAGAGCCCCATCCGGACACGGGTCGAAGTCTTCAATCTTGTATCTTCATAGTCCAACAGTCCGGCCAAAGGATAGAGTCCGGCTGTCTGAGGACCCCCTAATCCAGGACTCCCTCACTCCTCATCATGGAGCGCGCCGGGATGATGAAGATGGCCTCCGGTGATGGAACCCCCCTCCGGCAGGGTGCCGGAACAGGGTCCCGATTGATTTTTGGTGGCTACAGAGGCTTGCGGCGGCAGAACTCCTCATCTAGGTTTCTTTCTGGAAGTTTGGGTATCTATAGGAGGTGTTGGCGTCAGGAACAAGTCAGGGGGGTCACCGACGCGGCCACAAGACACGGGGGCGCGCCCAGGGGGGTAAGGCGCGCCCCCTTCCCTCGTGGTGGCCTCGGGACTCCCCTGGTCCATCTCCGATGCTCCGTGGGCTTCTTCTGGTCCAAAAATAAGTTCCATGAAGTTTCAGGTCAATTGGACTCCGTTTGGTTTTCCTTTTCTGCGATACTCAAAAACAAGGAAAAAACAGAAACTGGCACTGGGCTCTAGGTTAATAGGTTAGTCCCAAAAATCATATAAAATAGCATATAAATGCATATAAAACATCCTAGATTGATAATATAATAGCATGGAACAATCAAAAATTATAGATACGTTGGAGACGTATCAAGCATCCCCAAGCTTAATTCCTGCTCGTCCTCGAGTAGGTAAATGATAAAAATAGAATTTTTGATGTGGAATGCTACCTAACATATTCATCAATGTAATCTTCTCTATTGTGGCAAGAATATTCAGATCCATAAGATTCAAGACAAAAGTTTAATATTGACATGAAAACAATAATACATCAAGCATACTAACAAAGCAATCATGTCTTCTCAAAATAACATGGCCAAAGCAAGCTATCCCTACAAAATCATATAGTCTAGCTATGCTCTATATTCATCACACAAAATATTTAAATCATGCACAACCCCGATGACAAGCCAAGCAATTGTTTCATACTTTTGATATTCTCAAACTTTTTCAATCTTCACGCAATACATGAGCGTGAGCCATAGACATAGCACTATAGGTGGAATAGAATGGTGGTTATGGAGAAGACAAAAAGGGAGAAGATAGTCTCACATCAACCAGGCGTATCAACGGGCTATAAAGTTGCCCATCAATAGATATCAATGTGAGTGAGTAGGGATTGCCACGCAACGGATGCACTAGAACTATAAGTGTAGGAAAGCTCAACAAAAGAAACTAAGTGGGTGTGCATCCAACTCGCTTGCTCACGAAGACCTAGGGCATTTTGAGGAAGCCCATCATTGGAATATACAATCCAAGTTCTATAATGTAAAATTCCCACTAGTATATGAAAGTCACAACATAGGAGACTCTCTATCATGATGATCACGGTGCTACTTTGGAGCACAAGTGTGGTAAAAGGATAGTAACATTGTCCCTTCTGTCTTTTTCTCTCATTTTTTTTCTCTTTTTTTGGTTTTTTTGCCTTTCTCTTTTTTTATGGCCTCCTTTTTTTCTTTTTTCTTTTTTTTTATTTTTCGTCCGGAGTCTCATCCCGACTTGTGGGGGAATCATAGTCTTCATCATCCTTTCCTCACTTGGACAATGCTCTAATAATGATGATCATCACACTTTTATTTACTTACAACTCAAGAATTACAACTCGATACTTAGAACAAAATATGACTCTATATGAATGCCTCCGGCGGTGTACTGGGGTGTGCAATGAATCAAGAGTGACATGTATGAAAGAATTATGAAAGTGGCTTTGCCACAAATACGATGTCAACTACATGATCATGCAAAGCAATATGGCAATGATGAAACGTGTCATAATAAATGGAACGGTGGTAAGTTGCATGGCAATATATCTCGGAATGGCTATGGAAATGCCATAATAGGTAGGTATGGTGGCTGTTTTGAGGAAGGTATATGGTGGGTGTATGATACCGAAGAAAGTTGCACGGTATTAGAGAGGCTAGCAATGGTGGAAGGGTGAGAGTGCATATAATCCATTGACTCAACATTAGTCATAAAGAACTCATATACTTATTGCAAAAATCTATTAGTTATAAAAACGAAGTACTACGCGCATGCTAATAGGGGGATAGATTGGTAGGAAAAGACCATCGCTCATCCCCGACCGCCACTCATAAGGAAGACAATCAAAAAATAAATCATGCTCCGACTTCATCACATAACGGTTCACCATACGTGCATGCTACGGGAATCACAAACTTTAACACAAGTATCTCTCAAATTCAAAACTACTCAACTAGCATGATGATAACCCGCAAGTATAGGGGACCGCAACAGTTTTCGAGGGTAGAGTATTCAACCCAAATTTATTGATTCGACATAAGGGGAGCTAAAGAATATTCTCAAGTATTAGCAGTTGAGTTGTTAGTTCAACCACACCTGGATAACTTTGAAGGAAATATGCCCTAGAGGCAATAATAAAGTTATTATTTATTTCCTTATATCATGATAAATGTTTATTATTCATGCTAGAATTGTATTAACCGGAAACATAATACATGTGTGAATACATAGACAAACAGAGTGTCACTAGTATGCCTCTACTTGACTAGCTCGTTGATCAAAGATGGTTATGTTTCCTAGCCATAGACATGAGTTGTCATTTGATTAACGGGATCACATCATTAGGAGAATGATGTGATTGACTTGACCCATTCCGTTAGCTTAGCACTCGATCGTCTAGTATGTTGCTATTGCTTTCTTCATGACTTATACATGTTCCTATGACTATGAGATTATGCAACTCCCGTTTACCGGAGGAACACTTTGTGTGCTACCAAACGTCACAACGTAACTGGGTGATTATAAAGGTGCTCTACAGGTGTCGCCAAAGGTACTTGTTGGGTTGGCGAATTTCGAGATTAGGATTTGTCACTCCGATTGTCGGAGAGGTATCTCTGGGCCCACTCAGTAATACACATCACTATAAGCCTTGCAAGCATTGTGACTAATGAGTTAGTTGTGGGATGATGTATTACGGAACGAGTAAAGAGACTTGCCGGTAACGAGATTGAACTAGGTATCGAGATACCGACGATCGAATCTCGGGCAAGTAACATACCGATGACAAAGGGAACAACGTATGTTGTTATGCGGTCTGGCCGATAAAGATCTTCATAGAATATGTGGGAACCAATATGAGCATCCAGGTTCCGCTATTGGTTATTGACCGGAGAGGTGTCTCGGTCATGTCTACATGGTTCTCGAACCCGTAGGGTCCGCAGCTTAACGTTACGATGACAGTTATATTATGAGTTTATATGTTTTGATGTACCGAAGGTTGTTCGGGGTCCCGGATGTGATCACGAACATGACGAGGAGTCCCGAAATGGTCGAGACATAAAGATTGATATATTGGAAGCCTATGTTTGGACATCGGAAGTGTTCCGGGTGAAATCGGGATTTTTCCGGAGTACTGGGAGGTTACCGGAACCCCCCGGTAACTTAATGGGCCTTAGTGAGCCTAGGTGGAAGAGAGGAGAGGAGGCCAGCGCAGGGCCGCGCGCCCCTCCCCCCCAGTCCGAATAGGACAAGGAGAGGGGGGCGGCGCCCCCCTTCCTTCCTCCCCTCCACCTCTTCCCCCCTTTTCTCCTAGTCCAACATGGAAAAGGGGGGAGTCCTACTCCCGGTAGGAGTAGGACTCCTCCTGGCGCGCCTCTCCTCTAGGCCGGCCGAACCCCCCTTGCACCTTTATATATGGGGGCAGGGGGGCACCTCTAGACACACAATTGATCATTGATCTCTTAGCCGTGTGCGGTGCCCCCTCCACCATATTACACCTCGATAATATCGTAGCGGTGCTTAGGCGAAGCCCTACGTCGGTAGAACACCATCATCGTCACCACGCCGTTGTGCTGACGAAACTCTCCCTCAACACTCGGCTGGATCGGAGTTCGAGGGACGTCATCGAGCTGAACGTGTGCTGAACTCGGAGGTGCCGTGCGTTCGGTACTTGATCGGTCGGATCGTGAAGACGTACGACTACATCAACCGCGTTGTGTTAACGCTTCCGCTTTCGGTCTACGAGGGTACGTGGACAACACTCTCCCCTCTCGTTGCTATACATCACCATGATCTTGCGTGTGCGTAGGAATTTTTTTTAAATTACTACGTTCCCCAACAGTGGCATCCGAGCCTGGTTTTATGCGTTGATGTTATATGCACGAGTAGAACACAAGTGAGTTGTGGGCGATATAAGTCATACTGCTTACCAGCATGTCATACTTTGGTTCGGCGGTATTGTGAGATGAAGCGGCCCGGACTGACATTACGCGTACGCTTACGCGAGACTGGTTTCACCGTTGCGAGCACTCGTTGCTTAAAGGTGACTGGCGGGTGTCTGTCTCTCTCACTTTAGTTGAACCGAGTGGGGCTACGCCCGGTCCTTGCGAAGGTTTAAACAGCACCAACTTGACAAACTATCGTTGTGGTTTTGATGCGTAGGTAAGAACGGTTCTTGCTAAGCCCGTAGCAGCCACGTAAAACTTGCAACAACAAAGTAGAGGACGTCTAACTTGTTTTTGCAGGGCATGTTGTGATGTGATATGGTCAAGACATGATGCTATATTTTATTGTATGAGATGATCATGTTTTGTAACCGAGTTATCGGCAACTGGCAGGAGCCATATGGTTGTCGCTTTATTGTATGAAATGCAATCGCCATGTAATTGTTTTACTTTATCACTAAGCGGTAGCGATAGTCGTAAAAGCAATAGTTGGCGAGACGACAACGATGCTACGATGGAGATCAAGGTGTCGCGCCGGTGACGATGGTGATCATGACGGTGCTTCGGAGATGGAGATCACAAGCACAAGATGATGATGGCCATATCATATCACTTATATTGATTGCATGTGATGTTTATCTTTCATGCATCTTATCTTGCTTTGATTGACGGTCGCATTATAAGATGATCTCTCACTAAAATTTCAAGATAAAAGTGTTCACCCTGAGTATGCACCATTGCGAAAGTTCTTCGTGCTGAGACACCACGTGATGATCGGGTGTGATAGGCTCTACGTTCAAATACAACGGGTGCAAAACAGTTGCACACGCAGAATACTCAGGTTTAACTTGACGAGCCTAGCATATGCAGATATGGCCTCGGAACACGGAGACCGAAAGGTCGAGCGTGAATCATATAGTAGATATGATCAACATAGTGATGTTCACCATTGAAACTACTCCATCTCACGTGATGATCGGACATGGTTTAGTTGATATGGATCACGTGATCACTTAGAGGATTAGAGGGATGTCTATCTAAGTGGGAGTTCTTAAGTAATATGATTAATTGAACTTGAATTTATCTTGAACTTAGTACCTGATAGTATCTTGCTTGTCTATGTTAATTGTAGATAAATGGCCCGAGCTGTTGTTCCGTTGAATTTTAATGCTTTCCTTGAGAGAGCAAAGTTGAAAGATGATGGTAGCAATTACACGGACTGGGTCCGTAACTTGAGGATTATCCTCATTGCTGCACAGAAGAATTACGTCCTGGAAGCACCGCTGGGTGCCAGGCCTGCTGCAGGAGCAACACCAGATGTTATGAACGTCTGGCAGAGCAAAGCTGATGACTACTCGATAGTTCAGTGTGCCATGCTTTATGGTTTAGAACCGGGTCTTCAACGACGTTTTGAACGTCATGGAGCATATGAGATGTTCCAGGAGTTGAAGTTAATATTTCAAGCAAATGCCCGGATTGAGAGATATGAAGTCTCCAATAAATTCTACAGCTGCAAGATGGAAGAGAATAGTTCTGTTAGTGAGCATATACTCAAAATGTCTGGGTATAACAATCACTTGATTCAACTGGGAGTTAATCTTCCGGATGATAGCGTCATTGACAGAATTCTTCAATCACTGCCACCAAGCTACAAGAGCTTCGTGATGAACTATAACATGCAAGGGATGGATAAGACGATTCCGAGCTCTTCGCAATGCTAAAGGCTGCAGAGGTAGAAATCAAAAAGGAGCATCAAGTGTTGATGGTCAATAAGACCACTAGTTTCAAGAAAAAGGGCAAAGGGAAGAAGAAGGGGAACTTCAAGAAGAACAGCAAGCAAGTTGCTGTTCAGGAGAAGAAACCCAAGTCTGGACCTAAGCCTGAGACTGAGTGCTTCTACAGCAAGCAGACTGGTCACTGGAAGCGGAACTGCCCCAAGTATTTGGCGGATAAGAAGGATGGCAAGGTGAACAAAGGTATATGTGATATACATGTTATTGATGTGTACCTTACTAATGCTCGCAGTAGCACCTGGGTATTTGATACTGGTTCTGTTGCTAATATTTGCAACTCGAAACAGGGGCTACGGATTAAGCGAAGATTGGCTAAGGACGAGGTGACGATGCGCGTGGGAAATGGTTCCAAAGTCGATGTGATCGCGGTCGGCACGCTACCTCTACATCTACCTTCGGGATTAGTTTTAGACCTAAATAATTGTTATTTGGTGCCAGCATTAAGCATGAACATTATATCTGGATCTTGTTTGATGCGAGACGGTTATTCATTTAAATCAGAGAATAATGGTTGTTCTATTTATATGAATAATATCTTTTATGGTCATGCACCCTTGAAGAGTGGTCTATTTTTGTTGAATCTCGATAGTAGTGATACACATATTCATAATATTGAAGCCAAAAGATGCAGAGTTGATAATGATAGTGCAACTTATTTGTGGCACTGCCGTTTAGGTCATATCGGTGTAAAGCGCTTGAAGAAACTCCATAATGATGGACTTTTGGAATCACTTGGTACTTGCGAACCGTGTCTCATGGGCAAGATGACTAAAACACCGTTCTTCGGTACTATGGAGAGAGCAACTGATTTGTTGGAAATCATACATGCAGATGTATGTGGTCCGATGAATATTGAGGCTCGTGGCGGATATCGTTATTTTCTCACCTTCACAGATGATTTGAGCAGATATGGGTATATCTACTTAATGAAACATAAGTCTGAAACATTTGAAAAGTTCAAAGAATTTCAGAGCGAAGTTGAAAATCATCGTAACAAGAAAATAAAGTTTCTACGATCAGATCGTGGAGGAGAATATTTGAGTTACGAGTTTGGCCTACTTTTGAAACAATGCGGAATAGTTTCGCAACTCACGCCACCCGGAACACCACAACGTAATGGTGTGTCCGAACGTCATAATCGTACTTTACTAGATATGGTGCGATCTATGATGTCTCTTACTGATTTACCGCTATCGTTTTGGGGTTATGCTTTAGAGACGGCTGCATTCACTCTAAATAGGACACCATCGAAATCCGTTGAGACGACGCCTTATGAACTATGGTTTGGCAAGAAACCAAAGTTGTCGTATCTTAAAGTTTGGGGTTGCGATGCTTATGTGAAGAAACTTCAACCTGATAAGCTCGAACCTAAATCGGAGAAATGTGTCTTCATAGGATACCCAAAGGAGACTGTTGGGTACACCTTCTATCACAGATCCGAAGGCAAGACATTCGTTGCTAAGAATGGATCCTTTCTAGAGAAGGAGTTTCTCTCGAAAGAAGTGAGTGGGAGGAAAGTAGAACTTGATGAGGTAACTGTACCTGCTCCCTTATTGGAAAGTAGATCATCACAGAAACCAGTTTCTGCGACACCCACACCAATTAGTGAGGAAGTTAATGATAATGATCATGAAACTTCAGATCAAGTTATTACTAAACCTCGTAGGTCAACCATATTAAGATCCGCACCAGAGTGGTACGGTAATCCTGTTCTGGAGGTTATGTTGCTAGACAATGACGAACCTACGAACTATGAAGAAGCGATGGTGAGCCCAGATTCCGCAAAATGGCTTGAGGCCATGAAATCCGAGATGGGATCCATGTATGAGAACAAAGTATGGACTTTGGTTGACTTGCCCGATGATCGGCAAGCCATTGAAAATAAATGGATCTTCAAGAAGAAGACTAACGCTGACGGTAATGTTACTGTCTATAAAGCTCGACTTCTTGCAAAAGGTTTTCGACAAGTTCAAGGGATTGACTACGATGAGACCTTCTCACCCGTAGTGATGCTTAAGTCTGTCCGAATCATGTTAGCAATTGCCGCATTTTATGATTATGAAATTTGGCAAATGGATGTCAAAACTGCATTCCTGAATGGATTTCTGGAAGAAGAGTTGTATATGATGCAACGGAAGGTTTTGTCGATCCAAAGGGAGCTAACAAAGTGTGCAAGCTCCAGCGATCCATTTATGGACTGGTGCAAGCCTCTCGGAGTTGGAATAAACGCTTTGATAGTGTGATCAAAGCATTTGGTTTTATACAGACTTTT
Organism: Triticum aestivum; assembly: GCF_018294505.1. Classification (NCBI taxonomy): domain Eukaryota; kingdom Viridiplantae; phylum Streptophyta; class Magnoliopsida; order Poales; family Poaceae; genus Triticum; species Triticum aestivum. The sequence goes on from NC_057796.1 coordinate 111,182,388, forward strand.
GGAGAAGCCTGTATTTACAAGAAAATGAGTGGGAGCTCAGTAGCATTTCTGATATTATATGTGGATGACATATTGCTAATTGGAAATGATATAGAATTTCTAGATAGCATAAAGGGATACTTGAATGAGAGTTTTTCAATGAAAGACCTCGGTGAAGCTGCATATATATTGGGCATGAAGATCTATAGAGATAGATCAAGACGCTTAATTGGACTTTCACAAAGCACATACCTTGACAAAGTTTTGAAAAAGTTCAAAATGGATCAAGCAAAGAAAGGGTTCTTGCCTGTACTACAAGGTGTGAGATTGAGTAAGACTCAATGCCCGACCACTGCAGAAGATAGAGAGAAGATGAAAGATGTTCCTATGCTTCAGCCATAGGCTCTATCATGTATGCAATGCCGTGTACCAGACCTGATGTGTGCCTTGCTATAAGTTTAGCAGGGAGGTACCAAAGTAATCCAGGAGTGGATCACTGGACAGCGGTCAAGAACATCCTGAAATACCTGAAAAGGACTAAGGATATGTTTCTCGTTTATGGAGGTGACAAAGAGCTCATCGTAAATGGTTACGTTGATGCAAGCTTTGACACTGATCCGGACGATTCTAAATCGCAAACCGGATACGTATTTACATTGAACGGTGGAGCTGTCAGTTGGTGCAGTTCTAAGCAAAGTATCATGGCGGGATCTACGTGTGAAGCGGAGTACATAGCTGCTTCGGAAGCAGCAAATGAAGGAGTCTGGATGAAGGAGTTCATATCCGATCTAGGTGTCATACCTAGTGCATCAGGACCAATGAAAATCTTTTGTGACAATACTGGTGCAATTGCCTTAGCAAAGGAATCCAGATTTCACAAGAGAACCAAGCACATCAAAAGACGCTTCAATCGCATCCGGGATTTAGTCCAGGTCGGAGACATAGAAATTTGCAAGATACATACGGATCTGAATGTTGCAGATCCGTTGACTAAGCCTCTTCCACGAGCAAAACATGATCAGCACCAAGACTCCATGGGTGTAAGAATCATTACTGTGTAATCTAGATTATTGACTCTAGTGCAAGTGGGAGACTGAAGGAAATATGCCCTAGAGGCAATAATAAAGTTATTATTTATTTCCTTATATCATGATAAATGTTTATTATTCATGCTAGAATTGTATTAACCGGAAACATAATACATGTGTGAATACATAGACAAACAGAGTGTCACTAGTATGCCTCTACTTGACTAGCTCGTTGATCAAAGATGGTTATGTTTCCTAGCCATAGACATGAGTTGTCATTTGATTAACGGGATCACATCATTAGGAGAATGATGTGATTGACTTGACCCATTCCGTTAGCTTAGCACTCGATCGTTTAGTATGTTGCTATTGCTTTCTTCATGACTTATACATGTTCCTATGACTATGAGATTATGCAACTCCCGTTTACCGGAGGAACACTTTGTGTGCTACCAAATGTCACAACGTAACTGGGTGATTATAAAGGTGCTCTACAGGTGTCTCCAAAGGTACTTGTTGGGTTGGCGTATTTCGATATTAGGATTTGTCACTCCGATTGTCGGAGAGGTATCTCTGGGCCCATTCAGTAATACACATCACTATAAGCCTTGCAAGCATTGTGACTAATGAGTTAGTTGCGGGATGATGTATTACGGAACGAGTAAAGAGACTTGCCGGTAACGAGATTGAACTAGGTATCGAGATACCAACGATCGAATCTCGGGCAAGTAACATACCGATGACAAAGGGAACAACGTATGTTGTTATGCGGTCTGACCGATAAAGATCTTCCTAGAATATGTGGGAACCAATATGAGCATCCAGGTTCCACTATTGGTTATTGACCGGAGAGGTGTCTCGGTCATGTCTACATGGTTCTCGAACCCGTAGGGTCCGCACGCTTAACGTTACGATGACAGTTATATTATGAGTTTATATGTTTTGATGTACCGAAGGTTGTTCGGAGTCCCAGATGTGATCACGGACATGACGAGGAGTCTCGAAATGGCGAGACATAAAGATTGATATATTGGAAGCCTATGTTTGGACATCGGAAGTGTTCCGGGTGAAATCGGGATTTTTTCGGAGTACCGGGAGGTTACCGGAACCCCCCGGTAACTTAATGGGCCTTAGTGAGCCTAGGTGGAAGAGAGGAGAGGAGGCCAGGGCAGGGCCGCGCGCCCCTCCCCCCCAGTCCGAATAGGACAAGGAGAGGGGGGCGGCGCCCCCCTTCCTTCCTCCCCTCCACCTCTTCCCCCTTTCTCTCCTAGTCCAACATGGAAAAGGGGGGGCGTCCTGCTCCCGGTAGGAGCAGGACTCCTCCTAGCGCGCCTCTCCTCTAGGCCGGCCGAACCCCCCTTGCTCCTTTATATACGGGGGCAGGGGGGCACCTCTAGACACACAATTGATCATTGATCTCTTAGCCGTGTGCGGTGCCCCCCTCCACCATATTACACCTCGATAATATCGTAGCGGTGCTTAGGCGAAGCCCTGGGTCGGTAGAACATCATCATCGTCACCACGCCGTCGTGCTGACGAAACTCTCCCTCAACACTCGGCTGGATCAGAGTTTGAGGGACGTCATCGAGCTGAACGTGTGCTGAACTCGGTGGTGCCGTGCGTTTGGTACTTGATCGGTCGGATCGTGAAGACGTACGACTACATCAACCGCGTTGTGTTAACGCTTCCGCTTTCGGTCTACGAGGGTACGTGGACAACACTCTCCCCTCTCGTTGCTATACATCACCATGATCTTGCGTGTGCGTAGGAAATTTTTTGAAATTACTACGTTCCCCAACAAACTTAGTATCTGCAGCAAAGTATTTAGTAGCGAAGTAATATGGAAGTAACGGTAACGGTAGCAAAAGTAATATTTTTGGGTTTTGTAGTGATTGTAACAGTAGCAACGGAAAAGTAAATAAGCGATGAACAATATGTGAAAAGCTTTGGATCGGTGATGGAGAATTATGCCGGATGTGGTTCATCATGTAACAGTCATAACATAGGGTGACACAGAACTAGCTCCAATTCATCAATGTAATGTAGGCATGTATTCCGAATATAGTCATACGTGCTTATGGAAAAGAACTTGCGTGACATCTTTTGTCCTAGCTTCCCGTGGCAGCGGGGTCCTAATGGAAACTAAGGGATATTAAGGCCTCCTTTTAATAGAGTACCAGACCAAAGCATTAACACATAGTGAATACATGAACTCCTCAAACTATGGTCATCACCGGGAGTGGTCCCGATTATTGTCACTTCGGGGTTGCCGGATCATAACACATAGTAGGTGACTATAGACTTGCAAGATAGGATCAAGAACTCACATATATTCATGAAAACATAATAGGTTCAGATCTGAAATCATGGCACTCGGGCCCTAGTGACAAGCATTAAGCATAGCAAAGTCATAGCAACATCAATCTCAGAACATAGTAGACACTAGGGATCAAACCCTAACAAAACTAACTCGATTACATGATAGATCTCATCCAACCCATCACCGTCCAGCAAGCCTACGATGGAATTACTCATGCACGGCGGTGAGCATCATTAAATTGGTGATGGAGGATGGTTGATGATGACGACGGCGACGGATTCCCGTCTCCGGAGCCCTGAAAGGACTCCAGATCAGCCCTCCCGAGAGGTTTTAGGGCTTGGCGGCGGCTCCGTATCGTAAAACGCGATGAATCTTTCTCCCTGATTTTTTTCTCCCCGAAAGTGAATATATGGAGTTGGAGTTGAGGTCAGTGGAGCGTCAGGGGGCCCACGAGGCAGGGGGGCGCGCCCAGGGGGGCAGGCGCGCCCTCACCCTCGTGGACAGGTGGAGGCCCCCCTGACGTGGATTCTTATTCTAGTATTTTTAATATTTTCCAAAAATAAGTTCCGTGGAGTTTCAGGTCATTCCGAGAACTTTTGTTTCTGCACATAAATAACACAATGGCAATTCTGCTGAAAACAGCGTCAGTCCGGGTTAGTTCCATTCAAATCATGCAATTTAGAGTCCAAAACAAGGGCAAAAGTGTTTGGAAAAGTAGATACGACGGAGACGTATCAACTCCCCCAAGCTTAAACATTTGCTTGTCCTCAAGCAATTCAGTTGATAAACTGAAAGTGATAAAGAAAAACTTTTACAAACTCTGTTTGCTCTTGTTGTTGTAAATATGTAAAGCCAACATTCAAGTTTTCAGCAAGGATTATGACTAACCACATTCACAATAACTCTTAGGTCTCATGTTTACTCATGTCAATGGCATAATCAACTAGCGAGCAATAATAATAAATCTCGGATGACAACACTTTCTCAAAACAATCATGATATGATATAACAAGATGGTATCTCGCTAGCCCTTTCTGAGACCGCAAAACATAAATGCAGAGCACCTTTAAAGATCAAGGACTGACTAGACATTGTAATTCATGGTAAAAGAGATCCAATCATAGTCATACCCAATATAAATTAATAATAATGGATGCGAATGACAGCAGTGCTCTCTAGCTGGTGCTTTTTAATAAGAGGGTGATGACTCGACATAAAAGTAAATAGATAGGCCCTTCGCAGAGGGAAGCAGGGATTTGTAGAGGTGCCAGAGCTCGATTTTAAAGCAGAGATAAATAATATTTTGAGCGGCATACTTTCATTGTCAACATAACAACCAAGAGATGGCGATATCTTCCATGCTACACACATTATAGGCGGTTCCCAAACAGAATGGTAAAGTTTATACTCCCCCTCCACCAACAAGCATCAATCCATGGCTTGCTCGAAACGACGAGTGCCTCCAACTAGCAACAGTCCCAGGGGGAGTTTTGTTTGCAATTATTTTGATTTGATTTGCATAAAGCATGGGACTGGGCATCCCGGTGACCAGCCATTTTCTCGTGAGTGAGGAGCAGAGTCCACTCCTCTTGAGAATAACCCGCCTAGCATGGAAGATACGGACAGCCCGAGTTGATACATGAGATATTCGAGCATACAAAACAGAATTTCATTTGAGGGTTTAGAGTTTGGCACATACAAATTTACTTGGAACGGCAGGTAGATACCGCATATAGGAAGGTATAGTGGACTCATATGGCATAACTTTGGGGTTTAAGGGATTGGATGCACAAGCAGTATTCCCGCTTAGTACAGGTGAAGGCTAGCAAAAGACTGGGAAGCGACCAACTAGAGAGCGACAACAGTCATGAACATGCATTAAAATTAATAAACATTGAGTGCAAGCATGAGTAGGATATAATCCACCATGAACATAAATATCGTGAAGGCTATGTTGATTTTGTTTCAACTACATGCGTGAACATGTGCCAAGTCCAGCCACTTGAATCATTCAAAGGAGGATACCACCCTACTATACCACATCACAACCATTTTAATAGCATGTTGGCACGCAAGGTAAACCATTATAACTCATAGCTAATCAAGCATGGCACGAGCAACTATAATCTCTAATCGTCATTGCAAACATGTTTATTCATAATAAGCTGAATCGGGAACGATGAACTAATCATATTTACAAAAACAAGAGAGGCTGAGTTCATACCAGCTTCTCTCATCTCAATCAGTCCATCATATATCGTCATTATTGCCTTTCACTTGCACGACCGAATGATGTGAATAATAATAATAATAGTGCGCGTGCATTGGACTAAGCTGGAATCTGCGAGCATTCAATAAACAGGAGAAGACAAGGCAATATGGGCTCTTGGTTAAATCAACAATAATGCATATAAGAGCCACTTCAACAATTTAATCATGGTCTTCTCCTATCGACCCCCAAAGAGAAGAAAAGAAATAAAACTATTTACACGGGAAAGCTCCCAACAAGCAAAAGAAGAACGGGAAATCTTTTTGGGTTTTCTTTTTAATTTTTACTACTACAGCAAGAAAAGTAAACTAACTAAAAGCTACACTAATTTTTTTGGTTTTTCTTAAGGTTTATTAAACACACAAGAAGAAAGCAAGAAAAAGGAAGATAAACTAGCATGGATATTACAGTGAAAGAGTATGAGCACCGACATCTAGCAATGAGTGTGTGAACATGAATGTAATGTCGGTGAGAAATACGTACTCCCCCAAGCTTAGGCTTTTGGCCTAAGTTGGTTTATTGCCACGGATGGCTTGGCGGATATCCATAGTTGTAGCTGGGGTCGTACTGCGATGAAGAAGACTCTGATTGCCACTAGTTGGAAATCATCTTCGGATCCCACTGGTAATTAGACTGTCGTGGGGGTTCAAATTGTGGTTCCGGCTCCGTGGCTGGTGTAGGGTTCCGGTAGGCGTGAATGGCCGCCAGCGGAACGAGATACGGACCTACAGATAAATTAAACAAGGAGGGAGCAGGAAAGGTAATAGTCTCAGGGTGATGTTTATCAAAGAGCAATTTGTATTTAAGCGCCCCTTCCCTATTCTTAACAATAAAGTCATGTGCTACCATACTCTTATAATCTAAATAAGCAATGGGCAGCAATTTTTCTTCTTTTTCATAGTGCCTAATAGGTATGTTATAATATGCAGCAAGGCGTGAAGCGTAAACACCTCCAAAGATGGGGCCCTTTGTACGGTTCAGACTTAACCGTTTAGCAATAATACCGCCCATACTAACAGTGTTAGCACATAATAAACCATGGAACAAAATGATAATATCAGGAACACTAAGGTTTCCATAGTTTCCGCGACCAATTAAGCAACGACTAGCAAATATGGCAAAGTAGCGTAAAACAGGAAAATGTATGCTAGTGATTCTTGCATCGGAAACCTTCCTAGTTTCCCCTACAGTAATAGTGTCAATAAACCCATCCACATCTTTACGATGTGGTTCCTCTAAACTACCCTCGAAAGGTAGTTTGTACACCTTGCAAAATTCATCTAGTGGCATCTTCTTAACCACATCATATAAATGAAACTCTACTGAAGGAGGTGATTCCTTAGGATAATAGTAGAAGTTTTGCACAAAAGTATTGGTGAGTAAGAGATACTGTTCGCGTTGGTCGCGGAGGAAGTCGGTGAGGCCTGCATTCTCAGCCAATTCATAAAAATCATCATAAATCCCGGCTGCTCTCAAGTAATCATTTGAGGGCCATTCACACGGCCGGACCTCCGCGGTGCGAGGCAAATTATATTTGGGCCTCTCTGCTTCTTCACTTTGCTTTTCCTTCGAGCTTCGGCTCGATGAGCCCCTCAAAAATCTCTTCATTATGTGAAAAATTCTGAAATTTTTAGTAACTTCAAATAAAAGTGAATCAAGCTCAACAAAATTGATAGCAACTACTCCTACAAGTGCCTAGAGACTATAACAAGCATTAGAACTACTTGGAACCATATAAATTTGACATGCAAGCTCAAGAACATGGTCACCTAGGCAGCACAAATTTGCAATGAATAAAGCACTAGAACAAAAACTAATTGGACCAATGGGGGAGTCAAATACCAAGGAACAATCTCCCAAAGCAGTTTTGTGAGAGGTGCTTTGAGCAAGGAGATCGAAAATCGCAGCAAAATGAGCTAGAACTCGTGCTTGAGCTGGATGGTGATTTTTTTGGGAGGAAGAAGGAGTGTGTGGGTGCAGGAATAAGTGGAGGGGAGCCACCATGGGCCCACGAGGCAGGGGGCGCGCCTTGTAGGGGTGGGCGCGCCCTGGACCCTCGTGGCCAGGTGCTTGCTCCCCCTGCTGTGTTCTCAGTGCTAGATATTCTCAAATATTCCAAAAAAACCATATTCCATTTTCAGGGCATTTGGAGAACTTTTATTTTCGGGGTATTTTTATATTGCACGGATAATTCAAAAAACAGACAGAAAATACTATTTTTACTTTATTTCAACTAAATAACAGAAAGTAGAAGGAGGGTACAGAAGGTTGTGCTTTCTAATTTCATCCATTTCATGCTCATCAAAAGGAATCCACTGACAAGGTTGATCAGGTCTTGTTAACAAACTCATTCCGACTAACATGGAACCGGAGAAATTTGGAATGACACTATGTTACCTCAACGGGGATATGCACATCCCCAATTAGAAGAATATCATATTTGTTCTTGACAGTAGGTAGAGGAAATTCAAAACCTCCAAAAATAATTGATGGAATTTTTCCAATAGAATTGATACTGTGGACTTGAGGTTGTTTCCTCGGAAAGTGTACCGTGTGCTCATTACCATTAACTTGAAAAGTGACATTGCCTTTGTTGCAATCAATAACAGCCTCTGCAGTATTCAAAAAGGGTCTTCCAAGAATAATAGACATACTATCGTCCTCGGGAATATCAAGAATAACAAAGTTCGTTAAAATAGTAACGTTTGCAACCACAACAGGCACATCCTCACAAATACCGACAGGTATAGCAGTTGATTTATCAGCCATTTGCAAAGATATTTCAGTAGGTGTCAACTTATTCAAATCAAGTCTACGATATAAAGAGAGAGGCATAACACTAACACCGGCTCCAAGATCACATAAAGCAGTTTTAACATAGTTTCTTTTAATGGAGCATGGTATAGTTGGTACTCCTGGATCTCCTAGTTTCTTAGGTATTCCACCCTTAAAAGTGTAATTAGCAAGCATGGTGGAAATTTCAGCTTCCGGTATCTTTCTTTTATTAGTGATAATTTCTTTCATATACTTAGCATAAGGATTCATTTTGAGCATATCAGTCAAACGCATACGCAAAAAGATAGGTCTAATCATTTCAGCAAAGCGCTCAAAATCCTCATCATCCTTTTTCTTGGATGGTTTGGGAGGAAAAGGCATGGGTTTCTGAACCCATGGTTCTCTTTCTTTACCATGTTTCCTAGCAATAAAGTCTCTTTTTTCATAACGTTGATTCTTTGATTGTGGGTTATCAAGATCAACAGCAGGTTCAATTTCTACATCATTATCCTTACTAGGTTGAGCATCATCATGAACATCTTCATTAATATTTTCACTAGGTTCATGTTCATTACCAGATTGTGTTTCAGCATCAGAAATAGAAATATCATTTGGATTCTCAGGTATTTCAGCAACAGGTTCACTAGAAGCATGCAAAGTCCTATCATTTTTCTTTTTCTTCTTTTTAGAAGGGCTGGGTGCATCTATATTATTTCTCTGAGAATCTTGCTCAATTCTCTTAGGATGGCCTTCAGGATACAAAGGTTCCTGAGTCATTTTACCAGTTCTAGTAGCCACTCTAACAGCATAATCATTATTCTTACTATTCAATTCATTGAGCAAATCATTTTGAGCTTTAAGTACTTGTTCTACTTGAGTGGTAACCATAGAAGCATGTTTACTAATGAGTTTAAGTTCACCTTTAACTCTAGACATATAATCACCCAAGTGTTCAAGCGTATCGGAGTTATATTTCAATTGTCTACCAAAATAAGCATTAAAGTTTTCTTGTTTAACAATGAAATTGTCAAACTCATCTAAGCATTGTCTAGCAGACTTATAATGAGGGATATCACCTTCATCAAATCTATAGAGAGAATTTACCTTTACTACCTGCGTCGGGTTATCAAGACCATGAGTTTCTTCAATAGGTGATGAGTTAAGATCATATGTTTCTTCAACAGGAGGTAAATTTAGACCATGTATTTCTTCAATAGGTGGTAAATTCTTAACATCTTCAGCTTTAATACCTTTTTCTTTCATAGATTTCTTTGCCTCTTGCATATCTTCAGGACTGAGAAATAGAACACCCCTCTTCTTCGGAGTTGGTTTAGGAATAGGCTCAGGAATTGGCTCAGGAAGTGTCCAATTATTTTCATTTGTCAACATATTATTCAATAAAATTTCAGCTTCATCCGGTGTTCTTTCCCTGAAAACAGAACCAGCACAACTATCCAGGTAATCTCTGGAAGCATCGGTTAGTCCATTATAAAAGATATCGAGTATTTCATTTTTCTTGAGAGGATGATCAGACAAAGCATTAAGTAATTGGAGAATCCTCCCCCAAGCTTGTGGGAGACTCTCTTCTTCAATTTGCACAAAATTATATATATCCCTTAAAGCAGCTTGTTTCTTATGAGCAGGGAAATATTTAGCAGAGAAGTAATAAATCATATCCTGGGGACTACGCACACAACCAGGATCAAGAGAATTAAACCATATTTTAGCATCACCCTTTAATGAGAATGGAAATATTTTAAGGATATAAAGGTAGCGAGTTCTCTCATCATTAGTGAACAGGGTGGCTATATCATTTAATTTAGTAAGATGTGCCACAACAGTTTCAGATTCATAGCCATAAAAAGGATCAGATTCAACCAAAGTGATTATATCAGGATCAACAGAGAATTCATAATCCTTATCAGTAACACAGATAGGTGAAGTAGCAAAAGCAGGGTCGAGTTTCATTCTAGCATTAAGAGATTGCTGCTTCCATTTAGCTAATAATTTCTTAAGATCACTTCTGTCATTGCAAGCAAGAATAGCTCTAGCAGATTCTTCATCCAGAACATAACCCTCAGGCACAACAGGCAATTCATATTTATTAGGGGGGAGTCTTCATCATCACTATCTTCAATATTATCAGTTTCAATAATTTCATTCTCTCTAGCCCTAGCAAGTTGTTCATCAAGAAATTCACCCAGTGGCACAGTTGTTGGGGAACGTAGTAATTTCAAAAAAATTCCTACGCACACGCAAGATCATGGTGATGCATAGCAACGAGAGGGGAGAGTGTTGTCCACATACCCTCGTAGACCGAAAGCAGAAGCGTTAACACAACGCGGTTGATGTAGTCGTACGTCTTCACGATCCGACCGATCAAGTACCGAACGTACGGCACCTCCGAGTTCAGCACATGTTCAGCTCGATGACGTCCCTCGAACTCCGATCCAGCCGAGTGTTGAGGGAGAGTTTCGTCAGCACGACGGCGTGGTGACGATGATGATGTTCTACCGACGCAGGGCTTCGCCTAAGCACCGCTATGATATTATCGAGGTGTAATATGGTGGAGGGGGGCACCCGCACACGGCTAAGAGATCAATGATCAATTGTTGTGTCTATGGGGTGCCCCCTGCCCCCGTATTTAAAGGATCAAAGGGGGAGGTGCGGCCAGCCTTGGGGCGCGCCAGGAGGAGTCCTACTCCCACCGGGAGTAGGACTCCCCCCCTTTTCCTAGTTGGATTAGGACTTGGGAGGGGGGAAAGAGGAAAGGGAGAAGAAGGAAGGGGGGCGCCGCCCCCTTCTCCTTGTCCTATTCGGACTAGGGGAGGGGCGCGCGGCCCAGCCCTAGCCGCCTCTCCTCTCTTCCACCTAGGCCCACTAAGGCCCATTATGTTGCCGGGGGGTTCCGGTAACCTCCCGGTACTCCGGTAAAATCCCGATTTCACCCGGAACAGTTCCGATATCCAAACATAGGCTTCCAATATATCAATATTTATGTCTCGACCATTTCGAGACTCCTCGTCATGGCCGTGATCACATCCGGGACTCGGAACAACCTTCGGTACATCAAAACATATAAACTCATAATATAACTGTCATCGAAACGTTAAGCGTGCGGACCCTACGGGTTCGAGAACTATGTAGACATGACCGAGACACGTCTCCGGTCAATAACCAATAGCGGAACCTGGATGCTCATATTGGCTCCCACATATTCTACGAAGATATTTATCGGTCAGACCGCATAACAACATACGTTGTTCCCTCTGTCATCGGTATGTTACTTGCCCGAGATTCGATCGTCGGTATCTCAATACCTAGTTCAATCTCGTTACCGGCAAGTCTCTTTACTCGTTCCGTAATACATCATCTCGCAACAAACTCATTAGTTGCAATGCTTGCAAGGCTTAAGTGATGTGCATTACCGAGAGGGCCCAGAGATACCTCTCCGACAATCGGAGTGACAAATCCTAATCTCGAAATACGCCAACCCAACAAGTACCTTCGGAGACACCTGTAGAGCACCTTTATAATCACCCAGTTACGTTGTGACGTTTGGTAGCACACAAAGTGTTCCTCCGATAAACGGGAGTTGCATAATCTCATAGTCATAGGAACATGTATAAGTCATGAAGAAAGCAATAGCAACATACTAAACGATCGAGTGCTAAGCTAACGGAATGGGTCAGGTCAATCACATCATTCTTCTAATGATGTGATCCCGTTAATCAAATGACAACTCATGTCAATGGCTAGGAAACATAACCATCTTTGATCAACGAGCTAGTCAAGTAGAGGCATACTAGTGACACTCTGTTTGTCTATGTATTCACACAAGTATTATGTTTCCGGTTAATACAATTCTAGCATGAATAATAAACATTTATCATGATATAAGGAAATAAATAATAACTTTATTATTGCCTCTAGGGCATATTTCCTTCAGTCTCCCACTTGCACTAGAGTCAATAATCTAGATTACACAGTAATGATTCTTACACCCATGGAGCCTTGGTGCTGATCATGTTTTGCTCGTGGAAGAGGCTTAGTCAACGGGTCTGCAACATTCAGATCCGTATGTATCTTGCAAATTTCTATGTCTCCCACCTGGACTAAATCCCAGATGGAATTGAAGCGTCTCTTGATGTGTTTGGTTCTCTTGTGAAATCTGGATTCCTTTGCTAAGGCAATTGCACCAGTATTGTCACAAAAGATTTTCATTGGACCCGATGCACTAGGTATGACACCTAGATCGGATATGAACTCCTTCATCCAGACTCCTTCATTTGCTGCTTCCGAAGCAGCTATGTATTCCGCTTCACACGTAGATCCCACCACGACGCTTTGTTTAGAACTGCACCAACTGGCAGCTCTTTGTCACCTCCATAAACGAGAAACATATCCTTAGTCCTTTTCAGGTATTTCAGGATGTTCTTGACCGCTGTCCAGTGATCCACTCCTGGATTACTTTGGTACCTTCCTGCTAGACTTATAGCAAGGCACACATCAGGTCTGGTACACAGCATTGCATACATGATAGAGCCTATGGCTGAAGCATAGGGAACATCTTTCATCTTCTCTCTATCTTCTGCAGTGGTCGGGCATTGAGTCTTACTCAACTTCACACCTTGTAACACAGGCAAGAACCCTTTCTTTGCTTGATCCATTTTGAACTTTTTCAAAACTTTGTCAAGGTATGTGCTTTGTGAAAGTCCAATTAAGCGTCTTGATCTATCTCTATAGATCTTGATGCCCAATATATACGCAGCTTCACCGAGTTCTTTCATTGAAAAGCTCTGATTCAAGTATCCCTTTATGCTATCCAGAAATTCTATATCATTTCCAATCAGCAATATGTCATCCACATATAATATCAGAAATGCTACAGATCTCCCACTCACTTTCTTGTAAATACAGGCTTCTCCAAAAGTCTGTACAAAACCAAATGCTTTGATCACACTATGAAAGCGTTTATTCCAACTCCGAGAGGCTTGCACCAGTCCATAAATGGATCGCTAGAGCTTGCACACTTTGTTAGCTCCCTTTGGATCGACAAAACCTTCCGGTTGCATCATATACAATTCTTCTTCCAGAAATCCATTCAGGAATGCAGTTTTGACATCCATTTGCCAAATTTCATAATCATAAAATGCGGCAATTGCTAACATGATTCGGACAGACTTAAGAATCGCTACGGGTGAGAAGGTCTCATCGTAGTCAATCCCTTAAACTTGTCGAAAACCTTTCACAACAAGTCGAGCTTTATAGACAGTAACATTACCGTCAACGTCAGTCTTCTTCTTGAAGATCCATTTATTTTCAATGGCTTGCCGATCATCGGGCAAGTCAACCAAAGTCCATACTTTGTTCTCATACATGGATCCCATCTCGGATTTCATGGCCTCAAGCCATTTTGCGGAATCTGGGCTCACCATCGCTTCTTCATAGTTTGTAGGTTCGTCATGGTCTAGTAACATAACCTCCAGAACAGGATTACCGTACCACTCTGGTGCGGATCTTACTCTGGTTGACCTATGAGGTTCAGTAATAACTTGGTCTGAAGTTTCATGATCATCATCATTAACTTCCTCACTAATTGGTGTAGGTGTCGCAGAAACCGGTTTCTGTGGTGAACTACTTTCCAATAAGGGAGCAGGTACAGTTACCTCATCAAGTTCTACTTTCCTCCCACTCACTTCTTTCGAGCGAAACTCCTTCTCCAGAAAAATTCCGAATTTAGCAACAAAAGATTTGCCTTCGGATCTGTGATAGAAAGTGTACCCAACAGTCTCCTTTGGGTATCCTATGAAGACACATTTCTCCGATTTGGGTTCGAGCTTATCAGGTTGAAGTTTTTTCACATAAGCATCGCAGCCCCAAACTTTAAGAAACGACAACTTTGGTTTCTTGCCAAACCACAGTTCATAAGGCGTCGTCTCAACGGATTTTGATGGTGCCCTATTTAACGTGAATGCAGCCGTCTCTAAAGCATAACCCCAAAACGATAGCGGTAAATCAGTAAGAGACATCATAGATCGCACCATATCTAGTAAAGTACGATTACGATGTTCGGACACACCATTACGCTGTGGTGTTCCGGGTGGCGTGAGTTGCGAAACTATTCCGCATTGTTTCAAATGAAGACCAAACTCATAACTCAAATATTCTCCTCCACAATCAGATCGTAGAAATTTTATTTTCTTGTTACGATGATTTTCAACTTCACTCTGAAATTCTTTGAACTTTTCAAATGTTTCAGACTTATGTTTCATTAAGTAGATATACCCATATCTGCTCAAATCATCTGTGAAGGTGAGAAAATAACGATATCCGCCACGAGCCTCAATATTCATCGGACCACATGCATCTGTATGTATGATTTCCAACAAATCTGTTGCTCTCTCCATAGTTCCGGAGAATGGTGTTTTAGTCATCTTGCCCATGAGGCACGGTTCGCAAGTACCAAGTGATTCATAATCAAGTGGTTCCAAAAGTCCATCACTATGGAGTCTCTTCATGTGCTTTACACCGATATGACCTAAACGGCAGTGCCACAAATAAGCTGCACTATCATTATCAACTCTGCATCTTTTGGCTTCAATATTATGAATATGTGTATCACTACTATCGAGATTCAACAAAAATAGACCACTCTTCAAGGGTGCATGACCATAAAAGATAATACTCATATAAATAGAACAACCATTATTCTCTGATTTAAATGAATAACCGTCTCGCATCAAACAAGATCCAGATATAATGTTCATGCTTAACGCTGGCACCAAATAACAATTATTTAGGTCTAAAACTAATCCCGAAGGTAGATGTAGAGGTAGCGTGCCGACCGCGATCACATCGACTTTGGAACCATTTCCCACGCGCATCGTCACCTCGTCCTTTGCCAATCTTCGCTTAATCCGTAGCCCCTGTTTCGAGTTGCAAATATTAGCAACAGAACCAGTATCAAATACCCAGGTGCTACTGCGAGCATTAGTAAGGTACACATCAATAACATGTATATCACATATACCTTTGTTCACCTTGCCATCCTTCTTATCCGCCAAATACTTGGGGCAGTTCCGCTTCCAGTGACCAGTCTGCTTGCTGTAGAAGCACTCAGTCTCAGGCTTAGGTCCAGACTTGGGTTTCTTCTCCTGAACAGCAACTTGCTTGCTGTTCTTCTTGAAGTTCCCCTTCTTCTTCCCTTTGCCCTTTTTCTTGAAACTAGTGGTCTTATTGACCATCAACACTTGATGCTCCTTTTTGATTTCTACCTCTGCAGCCTTTAGCATTGCGAAGAGCTCGGAAATCGTCTTATCCATCCCTTGCATGTTATAGTTCATCACGAAGCTCTTGTAGCTTGGTGGCAGTGATTGAAGAATTCTGTCAATGACGCTATCATCCGGAAGATTAACTCCCAGTTGAATCAAGTGATTGTTATACCCAGACATTTTGAGTATATGCTCACTAACAGAACTATTCTCTTCCATCTTACAGCTGTAGAATTTATTGGAGACTTCATATCTCTCAATCCGGGCATTTGCTTGAAATATTAACTTCAACTCCTGGAACATCTCATATGCTCCATGACGTTCAAAACGTCGTTGAAGACCCGGTTCTAAACCATAAAGCATGGCACACTGAACTATCGAGTAGTCATCAGCTTTGCTCTGCCAGACGTTCATAACATCTGGTGTTGCTCCTGCAGCAGGCCTGGCACCCAGCGGTGCTTCCAGGACGTAATTCTTCTGTGCAGCAATGAGGATAATCCTCAAGTTACGGACCCAGTCCGTGTAATTGCTACCATCATATTTCAACTTTGCTTTCTCAAGGAACGCATTAAAATTGAACGGAACAACAGCACGGGCCATCTATCTACAATCAACATAGACAAGCAAGATACTATCAGGTACTAAGTTCATGATAAATTCAAGTTCAATTAATCATATTACTTAAGAACTCCCACTTAGATAGACATCCCTCTAATCCTCTAAGTGATCACGTGATCCATATCAACTAAACCATGTCCAATCATCACGTGAGATGGAGTAGTTTCAACGGTGAACATCACTATGTTGATCATATCTACTATATGATTCACGCTCGACCTTTCGGTCTCCGTGTTCCGAGGCCATATCTGTTATATGCTAGGCTCGTCAAGTTTAACCTGAGTATTCCGGTTGTGCAACTGTTTTGCACCCGTTGTATTTGAACGTAGAGCCTATCACACCCGATCATCACGTGGTGTCTCAACACGAAGAACTTTCGCAACGGTGCATACTCAGGGAGAACACTTATACTTTGATAATTTAGTGAGGGATCATCTTATAATGCTACCGTCAATCAAAGCAAGATAAGATGCATAAAAAGATAAACATCACATGCAATCAATATAAGTGATATGATATGGCCATCATCATCTTGTGCTTGTGATCTCCATCTCCGAAGCACCGTCATGATCATCATCATCACCGGCGCGACACCTTGATCTCCATCGTAGCATCGTTGTCGTCTCGCCAATCTTATGCTTCTACTACTATCGCTACCGCTTAGTGATAAAGTAAAGCATTACAGGGTGATTGCATTGCATACAATAAAGCGACAACCATATGGCTCCTGCCAGTTGCCGATAACTCGGTTACAAAACATGATCATCTCATACAATAAAATTTAGCATCATGTCTTGACCATATCACATCACAACATGCCCTGCAAAAACAAGTTAGACGTCCTCTACTTTGTTGTTGCAAGTTTTACGTGGCTGCTACGGGCTTAGCAAGAACTGTTCTTACCTACGCATCAAAACCACAATGATAGTTTGTCAAGTTGGTGCTATTTTAACCTTCGCAAGGACCGGGCGTAGCCACACTCGGTTCAACTAAAGTTGGAGAAACTGACACCCGCCAGCCACCTCTGTGCAAAGCACGTCGGAAGAACCAGTCTCGCGTAAGCGTACGCGTAATGTCGGTCCGGGCCGCTTCATCCAACAATACCGCCGAACCAAAGTATGACATGCTGGTAAGCAGTATGACTTATATCGCCCACAACTCACTTGTGTTCTACTCGTGCATATGACATCTACGCATAAAACCAGGCTCTGATACCACTGTTGGGGAACGTAGTAATTTCAAAAAATTTCCTACGCACACGCAAGATCATGGTGATGCATAGCAACGAGAGGGGAGAGTGTTGTCCACGTACCTCGTAGACCGAAAGCGGAAGCGTTAACACAACGCGATTGATGTAGTCGTACGTCTTCACGATCCGACCGATCAAGTACCGAATGTACGGCACCTCCGAGTTCAGCACACGTTCAGCTCGATGATGTCCCTCGAACTCTGATCCAGCCGAGTGTTGAGGGAGAGTTTCGTCAGCACGACGACGTGGTGACGATGATGATGTTCTACCGACGCAGGGCTTCGCCTAAGCACCGCTACGATATTATCGAGGTGTAATATGGTGGAGGGGGCACCACACGGCTAAGAGATCAATGATCAATTGTTGTGTCTATGGGGTGCCCCTGCCCCCGTATATAAAGGATCAAAGGGGGGAGGTGCGGCCAGCCTTGGGGCGCACCAGGAGGAGTCCTACTCCCACCAGGAGTAGGATTCCCCCCTTTTCCTAGTTGGATTAGGACTTGGGAGGGGGGAAAGAGGAGAGGGAGAAGAAGGAAGGGGGGCGCCGCCCCCTTCTCCTTGTCCTATTCGGACTAGGGGGGAGGGGCGCGCGGCCCGGCCCTAGCCACCTCTCCTCTCTTCCACCTAGGTCCACTAAGGCCCATTATGTTGCCGGGGGGTTCCGGTAACCTCCCGGTACTCCGGTAAAATCCCGATTTCACCCGGAACACTTCCGATATCCAAACATAGGCTTCCAATATATCAATCTTTATGTCTCAACCATTTCGAGACTCCTCGTCATGTCCGTGATCACATCCGGGACTCTGAACAACCTTCAGTACATCAAAACATATAAACTCATAATATAACTGTCATCGAAACGTTAAGCATGCGGACCCTACGGGTTCGAGAACTATGTAGACATGACCGAGACACGTCTCCGGTCAATAACCAATAGCGGAACCTGGATGCTCATATTGGCTCCCACATATTCTACGAAGATCTTTATCGGTCAGACCGCATAACAACATACGTTGTTCCCTTTGTCATCGGTATGTTACTTTCCCGAGATTCGATCGTTGGTATCTCAATACCTAGTTCAATCTCGTTACCGGCAAGTCTCTTTACTCGTTCCGTAATACATCATCTCGCAACAAACTCATTAGTTGCAATGCTTGCAAGGCTTAAGTGATGTGCATTACCGAGAGGGCCCAGAGATACCTCTCCGACAATCGGAGTGACAAATCCTAATCTCAAAATACGCCAACCCAACAAGTACCTTCGGAGACACCTGTAAAGCACCTTTATAATCACCCAGTTACGTTGTGACATTTGGTAGCACACAAAGTGTTCCTCCGGTAAACAGAGTATTATGTTTCCGGTTAATACAATTCTAGCATGAATAATAAACATTTATCATGATATAAGGACATAAATAATAACTTTATTATTGCCTCTAGGGCATATTTCCTTCAACAGTAGTATCAAGCATAGAAGTAGTTTCATCATAAGTATCATGCATAGCAGAACTGGCATCATCAATAACATGCGACATATCAGAATTAATAGCAGAAGCAGGTTTAGGTGTCGCAAGCTTACTCAAAACAGAAGGTGAATCAAGTGCAGAGCTAGATGGCAGTTCCTTACCTCCCCTCGTAGTTGAGGGATAAATTTTTGTTTTTGCATCTTTCATGTTCTTCATAGTGACCAGCAGATATAAATCGCAAGTGACTTAAAGAATAGAGCTATGCTCCGTGGCAACGGCGCTAGAAAATAATCTTGATAACCCACAAGTATAGGGGATCGCAACAGTTTTCGAGGGTACAGTATTCAACCCAAATTTATTGATTCGACACAAGGGGAGCTAAAGAATATTCTCAAGTATTAGCAGTTGAGTTGTCAATTCAACCACACCTGGATAACTTATTATCTGCAACAAAGTATTTAGTAGCAAAGTAATATGGAAGTAACGGTAACGGTAGCAAAAGTAATATTTTTGGGTTTTGTAGTGATTGTAACAGTAGCAACGGAAAAGTAAATAAGCGATGAACAATATGTGAAAAGCTCGTAGGCATTGGATCGGTGATGGAGAATTATGCCGGATGTGGTTCATCATGTAACAGTCATAACATAGGGTGACACAGAACTAGCTCCAATTCATCAATGTAATGTAGGCATGTATTCCGAACATAGTCATACGTGCTTATGGAAAAGAACTTGCATGACATCTTTTGTCCTACCCTCCCGTGGCAGCGGGGTCCTAATGGAAACTAAGGGATATTAAGGCCTCCTTTTAATAGAGTATCGGACCAAAGCATTAACACATAGTGAATACATGAACTCCTCAAACTATGGTCATCACCGGGAGTGGTCCCAATTATTGTCACTTCGGGCTTGCCGGATCATAACACATAGTAGGTGACTATAGACTTGCAAGATAGGATCAAGAACTCACATATATTCATGAAAACATAATAGGTTCAGATCTGAAATCATGGCACTCGGGCCCTAGTGACAAGCATTAAGCATAGCAAAGTCATAGCAACATCAATCTCAGAACATAGTGGATACTAGGGATAAAACCCTAACAAAACTAACTCGACTACATGATAGATCTCATCCAACCCATCACCGTCCAGCAAGCCTACGATGGAATTACTTACGCACGGCGGTGAGCATCATGAAATTGGTGATGGAGGATGGTTGATGATGACGACGGCGACGGATTCCCCTCTCCGGAGCCCCGAACGGACTCCAGATCAGCCCTCCCGAGAGGTTTTAGGGCTTGGCGGCGGCTCCGTATCATAAAACGCGATGAATCCTTCTTCCTGATTTTTTTCTCCCTAGAAGGGAATATATGGAGTTGGAGTTGAGGTCGGTGGAGCGTCAGGGGGCCCACGAGGCAGGGGGGGCGCCCAGGGGGGCAGGCGCGCCCCCACCGTCATGGACAGGTGGAGGCCCCTCTGACGTGGATTCTTCTTCCAGTATTTTTAATATTTTCCAAAAATGAGTTCTGTGGAGTTTCAGGTCATTCCGAGAACTTTTGTTTCTGCACATAAATAACACCATGGCAATTCTGCTGAAAACAGCGTCAGTCCGGGTTAGTTCCATTCAAATCATGCAAGTTAGAGTCCAAAACAAGGGCAAAAGTGTTTAGAAAAGTAGATACGATGGAGACGTATCACATGACTCTAATATCACCATCTTCATATCTCAAAACAGTCATAAGGAATCAAACTTCTCATAGTATTCAATGCACTTTATATGAAAGTTTTTATTATACCCATCTTGGATGCCTATCATATTAGGACTAAATTTTATAACCCAAGCAAATTACCATGTTGTTTAAGACTCTCAAAATAATATAAGTGAAGCATGAGAGTTCATCTATTTCTTCAAAATAAAACCACCGTCGTGCTCTAAAAAGATATAAGTGAAGCACTAGAGCAAATGACAAACTACTCCAAAAGATATAAGTGAAGATCAATGAGTAGTTGAATAATTATGCAACTATGTGAAGACTCTCTAACATTTAAGAATTTCAGATCTTGGTATTTTATTCAAACAGCAATCAAAACAAAATAAAACGACATTTTAAGGACAGCACTCATCATGTGAAGAAGCAAAAGCTTAGGCTCAACCGATACTAACCGATAATTGTTGAAGAAAAAAGGTGGGATGCCTACCGGGGCATCCCCAAGCTTAGATGCTTGAGACTTCTCGAAATATTATCTTGAGGTGCCTTGGGCATCCCCAAAGCTTGAGCTTTTGTGTCTCCTTAATTCCTCTCATATCACGGTTTCCCAAATCTCGAAAGCTTCATCCACACCAAACTCAACAAGAACTCGTGAGATAAGTTAGTATAAACCAATGCAAAAACCTTATCATTCTCTACTGTAGAAAATCAAAAAAATTATTATTCAACATTGCATACTAAATGTCTCTGCATATTTAATACTCCTATCCTCAAATAGAATCATTAAACAAGCAAACATATGCAAACATAACAGCAATTTGCCAAAACAGTACAGTCTGTAAAGAATGCAAGAGTATCAATACTTCCCTAACTCCAAACATTATGAAATTCTACCACACTGTAGAAAATTTATCAGAGCTTATTATGCAAAAAAAATTCAACATTTTATCACATTCTGACTTTCCTAGGGATTTTTTGCAAAAGCGGTAAGCTTTCTGTTTTGAAACAGGAACATGTATAGTTGCAAAATAAGCATGGTAAAAGCTATCCTTGACATTTTTATTGAAACTAGAGATGTAAAACATTATTCTAAATAAGAGCAAGCAAGTACTAACAAAAATAAAATGACGCTCCAAGCAAAACACATATCATGTGGTGAATAAAAATATAGCTCCAAGTAAAGTTACCGATGAACGAAGACGAAAGAGGGGATGCCATCCGGGGCATCCCCAAGCTTAGGCTCTTGGTTGTACTTGAATATTACCTTGGGGTGCCTTAGGAATCCCCAATATTAGGCTCTTGCCACTCCTTATTCCATAGTCCATCGAATCTTTACCCAAAACTTGAAAACTTCACAACACAAAACTTAACAGAAAACTCGTAAGCTCCGTTAGTATAAGAAAATAAAACCACCACTTAGGTACTGTTGTGAACTCATTCTAAATTCATATTGGTGTAATATCTACTGTATTCCAACTTCTCTATGGTTCATACCCTCCGATACTACTCATAGATTCATCAAAATAAGCAAACAACGCAATAAAAACAGAATCTGTCAAAAACAGAACAGTCTGTAGTAATCTATATCAAAAGTATACTTCTGGGACTCCAAATATTCTGAACTAAATTGGTGGACGTGAGGAATGTATCTATTGATCATCTTCAAAAAGAATCAACCTAAAATCACTCTCCAATAAAAAATGGCAGCTAATCTCGTGAGCGCAAAAGTTTTAGTTTTTTACAGCAAGATCGCATAGACTTCACCCAAGTCTTCCCAAAGGTTCTACTTGGCACAAGCACTAATTAAAACATAAAGCCACATCTAAACAGAGGCTAGATGAATTATTTATTACTAAACAGAAGCAAAAGGCAAAGAACAAAAATAAAATCGGGTTGCCTCCCAACAAGCGCTAATGTTCAACGCCCCTAGCTAGGCATGATGATTGATGCTTGCATAAAAGATAACAATTGAAACATAAAGAAAGCATCATGAAGGATATTACTAGCACGTTTAAGTCTAACTCAATTCCTATGCATAGGGATTTTGTGAGCAAACAACTTATGGGAACAATAATCAACTAGCATAGGAAGGCGAAACAAGCATAACTTTAAAACTTTAAGCACATAGAGAGGAAACTTGATATTATTGCAATTCCTACAAGCATAGGTTTCTCCATCATAATAATTTTCATTAGCATCATGAATTAATTCAACAATATAACCATCACATAAAGCATTCTTTTCATGATTTACAAGCATAGAAATTTATTACTCTCCACATAAGCAAAATTCTTCTCATCAATAGTAGTGGGAGCAAACTCAACAAAATAACTATCATGTGAAGCATAATCCCATTGAAAATTAAAATCATGATGACAAGTTTCATGGTTATCTTTATTCTTTATAACATACGTGTCATCAAAATAATCATCATAAATAGGAGGCATGCTTTCATCATAATAAATTTGCTCATCAAAACTTGGGGGACTAAACATATCATCTTCATCAAACATAGCATCCCCAAGCTTGTGGCTTTGCATATCATTAGCACCATGGGTATTCAAAAAATTCATACTAACAACATTGCAATCATGCTCATCATTCACATATTTATGCCAAGCATTCTATGTAATTCTTCTTCTAGTACTTGAGCACAATTTTCCTTCCCATCATTTTCACGAAAGACATTAAAAAGATGAAGCATATGAGCCACCCTTAATTCCATTTTTTGTAGTTTTCTTTTATAGACTAAACTAGTGATAAAACAAGAAACAAAAAGATTTGATTGCAAGATCTAAAGATATACCTTCAAGTGCTAACCTCCCCGGCAACGGCGCCAGAAAAGAGCTTGATGTCTACTACGCAACCTTCTTCTTGTAGACGTTGTTGGGCCTCCAAGTGCAGAGGTTTGTAGGACAGTAGCAAATTTCCCTCAAGTGGATGACCTAAGGTTTATCAATCTGTGGGAGGCGTAGGTTGAAGATGGTCTCTCTCAAACAACCCCGCAACCAAATAACAAAGAGTCTCTTGTGTCCCCAACACACCCAATACAATGGTAAATTGTATAGGTGCACTAGTTCGGCGATGAGATGGTGATACAAGTGCAATATGGATGGTAGATATAGGTTTTTGTAATCTGAAAATATAAAAACAGCAAGGTAACTAATGATAAAAGTGAGCACAAACGGTATTGCAATGCTAGGAAATAAGGCCTAGGGTTCATACTTTCACTAGTGCAAGTTCTCTCAACAATAATAAAATAATTGGATCATATAACTATCCCTCAACATGCAACAAAGAGTCACTCCAAAGTCACTAATAGCGGAGAACAAACGAAGAGATTATGGTAGGGTACGAAACCACCTCAAAGTTATCCTTTCTCATCGATCTATTCAAGAGTCCGTAGTAAAATAACACGAAGCTATTCTTTCCGTTCGATCTATCATAGAGTTCGTACTAGAATAACACCTTAAGACACAAATCAACCAAAACCCTAATGTCACCTAGATACTCCAATGTCACCTCAAGTATCCGTGGGTATGATTATACGATATGCATCACACAATCTCAGATTCATCTATTCAACCAACACAAAGAACTTCAAAGAGTGCCCCAAAGTTTCTACCGGAGAGTCAAGACGAAAACGTGTGCCAACCCCTATGAATAAGTTCACGAGGTCATGGAACCTGCAAGTTGATCACCAAAACATACGTCAAGTAGATCACGTGATATCCCATTGTCACCACAGATAAGCACATGCAAGACATACATCAAGTGTTCTCAAATCCTTAAAGACTCAATCCGATAAGATAACTTCAAAGGGAAAACTCAATCCATTACAAGAGAGTAGAGGGGGAGAAACATCATAAGATCCAACTATAATAGCAAAGCTCGCGATACATCAAGATCGTGCCAAATCAAGAACACGAGAGAGAGAGAGAGATCAAACACATAGCTACTGGTACATACCCTCGGCCCCGAGGGTGAACTACTCCCTCCTCATCATGGAGAGCGCCGGGATGATGAAGATGGCCATCGGTGATGGATTCCCCCTCCGGCAGGGTGCCGGAACAGGGTCCCGATTGGTTTTTGGTGGCTACAGAGGCTTGCGGCGGCGGAACTCCTGATCTAGGTTTCTTTCTGGAAGTTTGGATATATATAAGAGGTGTTGGCGTCGGGAACAAGTCAGGGGGGTCACCGAGGCGGCCACGAGGCAGGGGGGCACGCCCCCACCCTCGTGGTGGCCTCGGGACTCCCCTGGTCCATCTCCGATGCTCCGTGGGCTTCTTCTGGTACAAAAATAAGTTCCGTGAAGTTTCAGGTCAATTGGAGTCCGTTTGGTTTTCCTTTTCTGAGATACTCAAAAACAAGGAAAAACAGAAACTGGCACTGGGCTCTAGGTTAATAGGTTAGTCCCAAAAATCATATAAAATAGCATATAAATGCATATAAAACATCCTAGATGGATAATATAATTGCATGGAACAATAAAAAATTATAGATACGTTGGAGACGTATCAAGCATCCCCAAGCTTAATTCCTGCTCGTCCTCGAGTAGGTAAATGATAAAAACAGAATTTTTCATGTGGAATGCTACCTAACATATTCATCAATGTAATCTTCTCTATTGTGGCAAGAATATTCAGATCCATAAGATTCAAGACAAAAGTTTAATATTGACATGAAAACAATAATACTTCAAGCATACTAACAAAGCAATCATGTCTTCTCAAAATAACATGGCCAAAGCAAGCTATCCCTACAAAATCATATAGTCTGGCTATGTTCTATCTTCATCACACAAAATATTTAAATCATGCACAACCCCGATGACAAGCCAAGCAATTTTTTCATACTTTTGATGTTCTCAAACTTTTTCAATCTTCACGCAATACATGAGCGTGAGCCATGGACATAGCACTATAGGTGGAATAGAATGGTGGTTATGGAGAAGACAAAAAGGGAGAAGATAGTCTCACATCAACCAGGCGTATCAACGGGCTATAAAGTTGCCCATCAATAGATATCAATGTGAGTGAGTAGGGATTGCCACGCAATGGATGCACTAGAACTATAAGTGTATGAAAGCTCAACAAAAGAAACTAAGTGAGTGTGCATCCAACTCGCTTGCTCACGAAGACCTAGGGCATTTTGAGGAAGCCCATCATTGGAATATACAATCCAAGTTCTATAATGTAAAATTCCCACTAGTATATGAAAGTCACAACATAGGAGACTCTCTATCATGATGATCACGGTGCTACTTTGGAGCACAAGTGTGGTAAAAGGATAGTAACATTGTCCCTTCTGTCTTTTTCTCTCATTTTTTCTCTTTTTTGGTTTTTTTGCCTTTCTCTTTTTTTATGGCCTCCTTTTTTCTTTTTCTTTTTTTTTATTTTTCGTCCGGAGTCTCATCCCGACTTGTGGGGGAATCATAGTCTTCATCATCCTTTCCTCACTTGGACAATGCTCTAATAATGATGATCATCACACTTTTATTTACTTACAACTCAAGAATTACAACTCGATACTTAGAACAAAATATGACTCTATATGAATGCCTCCGGCGGTGTACCGGGGTGTGCAATGAATCAAGAGTGACATGTATGAAAGAATTATGAAAGTGGCTTTGCCACAAATACGATGTCAACTACATGATCATGCAAAGCAATATGGCAATGATGAAACGTGTCATAATAAATGGAACGGTGGTAAGTTGCATGGCAATATATCTCGGAATGGCTATGGAAATGCCATAATAGGTAGGTATGGTGGCTGTTTTGAGGAAGGTATATGGTGGGTGTATGATACCGACGAAAGTTGCGCGGTATTAGAGAGGCTAGCAATGGTGGAAGGGTGAGAGTGCATATAATCCATTGACTCAACATTAGTCATAAAGAACTCATATATTTATTGCAAAAATCTATTAGTTATCAAAACGAAGTACTACGCGCATGCTCCTAGGGGGATAGATTGGTAGGAAAAGACCATCGCTCGTCCCCGACCGCCACTCATAAGGAATACAATCAAAAAATAAATCATGCTCCGACTTCATCACATAACGGTTCACCATATGTGCATGCTACGGGAATCACAAACTTTAACACAAGTATCTCTCAAATTCACAACTACTCAACTAGCATGACTCTAATATCACCATCTTCATATCTCAAAACAATCATAAGGAATCAAACTTCTCATAGTATTCAATGCACTTTATATGAAAGTTTTTATTATACCCATCTTGGATGCCTATCATATTAGGACTAAATTTTATAACCCAAGCAAATTACCATGTTGTTTAAGACTCTCAAAATAATATAATGAAGCATGAGAGTTCATCTATTTCTTCAAAATAAAACCACCGTCGTGCTCTAAAAAGATATAAGTGAAGCACTAGAGCAAATGACAAACTACTCCAAAAGATATAAGTGAAGATCAATGAGTAGTTGAATAATTATGCAACTATGTGAAGACTCTCTAACATTTAAGAATTTCAGATCTTGGTATTTTATTCAAACAGCAATCAAAACAAAATAAAATGACATTTTAAGGATAGCACTCATCATGTGAAGAAGCAAAAGCTTAGGCTCAACCGATACTAACCGATAATTGTTGAAGAAAAAAGGTGGGATGCCTACCGGGGCATCCCCAAGCTTAGATGCTTGAGACTTCTCGAAATATTATCTTGAGGTGCCTTGGGCATCCCCAAAGCTTGAGCTTTTGTGTCTCCTTAATTCCTCTCATATCACGGTTTCCCAAATCTCGAAAGCTTCATCCACACCAAACTCAACAAGAACTCGTGAGATAAGTTAGTATAAACCAATGCAAAAACCTTATCATTCTCTACTGTAGAAAATCAAAAAAATTATTATTCAACATTGCATACTAAATGTCTCTGCATATTTAATACTCCTATCCTCAAATAGAATCATTAAACAAGCAAACATATGCAAACATAACAGCAATTTGCCAAAACAGTACAGTCTGTAAAGAATGCAAGAGTATCAATACTTCCCTAACTCCAAACATTATGAAATTCTACCACACTGTAGAAAATTTATCAGAGCTTATTATGCAAAAAAAATTCAACATTTTATCACATTCTGACTTTCCTAGGGATTTTTTGCAAAAGCGGTAAGCTTTCTGTTTTGAAACAGGAACATGTATAGTTGCAAAATAAGCATGGTAAAAGCTATCCTTGACATTTTTATTGAAACTAGAGATGTAAAACATTATTCTAAATAAGAGCAAGCAAGTACTAACAAAAATAAAATGACGCTCCAAGCAAAACACATATCATGTGGTGAATAAAAATATAGCTCCAAGTAAAGTTACCGATGAACGAAGACGAAAGAGGGGATGCCATCCGGGGCATCCCCAAGCTTAGGCTCTTGGTTGTACTTGAATATTACCTTGGGGTGCCTTAGGAATCCCCAATATTAGGCTCTTGCCACTCCTTATTCCATAGTCCATCGAATCTTTACCCAAAACTTGAAAACTTCACAACACAAAACTTAACAGAAAACTCGTAAGCTCCGTTAGTATAAGAAAATAAAACCACCACTTAGGTACTGTTGTGAACTCATTCTAAATTCATATTGGTGTAATATCTACTGTATTCCAACTTCTCTATGGTTCATACCCTCCGATACTACTCATAGATTCATCAAAATAAGCAAACAACGCAATAAAAACAGAATCTGTCAAAAACAGAACAGTCTGTAGTAATCTATATCAAAAGTATACTTCTGGGACTCCAAATATTCTGAACTAAATTGGTGGACGTGAGGAATGTATCTATTGATCATCTTCAAAAAGAATCAACCTAAAATCACTCTCCAATAAAAAATGGCAGCTAATCTCGTGAGCGCAAAAGTTTTAGTTTTTTACAGCAAGATCGCATAGACTTCACCCAAGTCTTCCCAAAGGTTCTACTTGGCACAAGCACTAATTAAAACATAAAGCCACATCTAAACAGAGGCTAGATGAATTATTTATTACTAAACAGAAGCAAAAGGCAAAGAACAAAAATAAAACCGGGTTGCCTCCCAACAAGCGCTAACGTTTAACGCCCCTAGCTAGGCATGATGATTTCAATGATGCTTTCATAAAAGATAACAATTGAAACATAAAGAAAGCATCATGAACGATATTACTAGCACGTTTAAGTCTATCCCAAATCCTATGCATAGGGATTTTGTGAGCAACAACTTATGGGAACAATAATCAACTAGCATAGGAAGGCGAAACAAGCATAACTTTAAAACTTTAAGCACATAGAGAGGAAACTTGATATTATTGCAATTCCTACAAGCATAGGTTCCTCCCTCATAATAATTTTCAGTAGCATCATGAATGAATTCAACAATATAATCATCACATAAAGCATTCTTTTCATGATCTACAAGCATAGAAATTTTATTACTCTCCACATAAGCAAAATTCTTCTCATCAATAGTAGTGGGAGCAAACTCAACAAAATAACTATCATGTGAAGCATAATCCAATTGAAAATTAAAATCATGATGACAAGTTTCATGGTTATCTTTATTCTTTATAACATACGTGTCATCAAAATAATCATCATAAATAGGAGGCATGCTTTCATCATAATAAATTTGCTCATCAAAACTTGGGGGACTAAACATATCATCTTCATCAAACATAGCATCCCCAAGCTTGTGGCTTTGCATATCATTAGCATCACGGGTATTCAAAGAATTCATACTAACAACATTTCAATCATGCCCAATATTCACATATTTTATGCCAAGCATTCTATGTAATTCTTCTTCTAGTACTTGAGCACAATTTTCCTTCCCATCATTTTCACGAAAGACATTAAAAAGATGAAGCATATGAGGCACCCTTAATTCCATTTTTTGTAGTTTTCTTTTATAGACTAAACTAGTGATAAAACAAGAAACAAAAAGATTCGATTGCAAGATCTAAAGATATCCTTCAAGCGCTAACCTCCCCGGCAACGGCGCCAGAAAAGAGCTTGATGTCTACTACGCAACCTTCTTCTTGTAGACGTTGTTGAGCCTCCAAGTGCAGAGGTTTGTAGGACAGTAGCAAATTTCCCTCAAGTGGATGACCTAAGGTTTATCAATCCGTGGGAGGCGTAGGTTGAAGATGGTCTCTCTCAAACAACCCTGCAACCAAATAACAAAGAGTCTCTTGTGTCCCCAACACACCCAATACAATGGTAAATTGTATAAGTGCACTAGTTGGGTGAAGAGATGGTGATACAAGTGCAATATGGATGGTAGATATAGGTTTTTGTAATTTGAAAATATAAAAACAGCAAGGTAACTAATGATAAAAGTGAGCACAAACGGTATTGCAATGCTAGGAAACAAGGCCTAGGGTTCATACTTTCACTAGTGCAAATTCTCTCAACAATAATAACATAATTGGATCATATAACTATCCCTCAACATGCAACAAAGAGTCACTCCAAAGTCACTAATAGCGGAGAACAAACGAAGAGATTATGGTAGGGTACGAAACCACCTCAAAGTTATCCTTTTTGATCGATCTATTCAAGAGTCCGTAGTAAAATAACACGAAGCTATTCTTTCCGTTCGATCTATCATAGAGTTCGTACTAGAATAACACCTTAAGACACAAATCAACCAAAACCCTAATGTCACCTAGATACTCCAATGTCACCTCAAGTATCCGTGGGTATGATTATATGATATGCATCACACAATCTCAGATTCATCTATTCAACCAACACAAAGAACTTCAAAGAGTGCCCCAAAGTTTCTACCGGAGAGTCAAGACGAAAACATGTGCCAACCCCTATGAATAAGTTCACGAGGTCACGGAACCCGCAAGTTGATCACCAAAACATACGTCAAGTAGATCACGTGATATCCCATTGTCACCACAGATAAGCACATGCAAGACATACATCAAGTGTTCTCAAATCCTTAAAGACTCAATCCGATAAGATAACTTCAAAGGGAAAACTCAATCCATTACAAGAGAGTAGAGGGGGAGAAACATCATAAGATCCAACCATAATAGCAAAGCTCGCGATACATCAAGATCGTGCCAAATCAAGAACACGAGAGAGAGAGAGAGAGATCAAACACATAGCTACTGGTACATACCCTCAGCCCCGAGGGTGAACTACTCCCTCCTCATCATGGAGAGAGCCGGGATGATGAAGATGGCCATCGGTGATGGATTCCCCCTCCGGCAGGGTGCCGGAACAGGGTCCCGATTAGTTTTTGGTGGCTACAGAGGCTTGCGGCGGCGGAACTCCTGATCTAGGTTTCTTTCTGGAAGTTTGGGTATATATAAGAGGTGTTGGCGTCGGGAACAAGTCAGGGGGGTCACCGAGGCGGCCACGAGGCGGCCACGAGGCAGGGGGCGCGCCCCCACCCTCGTGGTGGCCTCTGGACTCCCCTGGTCCATCTCCCATGCTCCGTGGGCTTCTTCTGGTCCAAAAATAAGTTCCGTGAAGTTTCAGGTCAATTGGAGTCCGTTTGGTTTTCCTTTTCTGCGATACTCAAAAACAAGGAAAAAACAGAAACTTGCACTGGGCTCTAGGTTAATAGGTTAGTCCCAAAAATCATATAAAATAGCATATAAATGCATATAAAACATCCTAGATGGATAATATAATAGCATGGAACAATCAAAAATTATAGATACGTTGGAGACGTATCATACATGTACGAGAGAAACGCGCATCGCTCGGCCCCCGACCACCCACTGTAACTGAGAACTCCCCGGTATTTTCCTCGCCCTCGCTTCTACCACGGTTTTTTCCGTCATGGACGACCCAAAAAATGTCATGCAGCTGCGTCTCCGGCCCGCCCAGGACGAAAAGCCCATTTTCTGTCATGATTTTTTGTCATAGAAGTAGGAGCCCACCACATCTATGATGATACTGGGTTTTGTCACAATTATCGTCATAGAAGTGTCATAAGCATGACAGGAAAAAAATTCGTTCGGCCCAAAATGTCATGGATGTGTCTTTTTTTTGTAGTGAGCACCTCCCCGCCGTCCAACGACCCCACCGTCGGCCTCCACCTCCGGGGTGCGCCCATACCTGCTGCTCCAGTCAGCCGCGCCACCACAACCACCTACGACCCCACCGTTGGCCCCACTTGTCAAATACCGTTGTTGACCATGTCCATGTCAGCAACCAGCCAGGGACAATTTTTGACCAGTTTAAGATTGTTGAGGGGGGTAAGGGAGCAGAAATAAAAGTTAGGGGGTTATGTGAACCACCAAGTTTTTTCTGGGTAGTAAAATGGACTTCTTTTAGATTATATATTGTAGCCGGTTAAAGTTGCCCTTTCTACATAAATTTAACCCAAAAAGGGTCCCCCCGCTTTGTATTACAAAGCAACCAACGATAGGTGCTGGGGCAGAAGCAGCACAGTCACGCCCAAAAGAAACGAAAGAGAAAATACAAAAGGAACAAATGCCGACAATGGCGGATCAACAAAAACAAAGAAGCCTCGCGACCGTTGCGCCCACCGGAGATCTCCCACCAAGCTCCTAGACTCCGAAGCGCCGGTACCAATCAACACCCCCAAGAAGGGACGCGAGGATGACGACGCTGCTGCCAAGGGTTTCCCCCGGTACGCTGCGAGGAGAAAGGAAGGGTAGCCCCCGACGCCCTCCAGGAAGGTCCGGCGGCACCCTCAGGCGCCATTGCGTCGGTGTCGGCTAGGCCGACAGGGATTTCTCCTGATCCCAACCTTCACCTCTGGCGCTCCGGAGCTCGCCACCATACTATCCACCACTCTGCGCCAACACGGCCTTGAAGCTTCCCACGTCGTCTCACCATGGCACCGCGAAGTGGGGTTGCAACATTGTCGGCACGCGGGAGGGTCCAACCTCCGTCGTCAACGACGGTAACCGACTGGACTCAACAACAGGAGCATACCAGGCCCGTGGGCCCATAGGTCCGCCCAGGCCCTGAGCTGCTCGTAAAGCTCCCGTCGTCGCGCTACAGAAGGCGCGCCCTCGGCGTCGCCGCCCCTTGTCCGAGCTCCTCCTCCTTCACGTAGTAGGCGTCGAATCCGCGCCGGAGCCGACCCGCTAGGACCCAAATGGGGCTCCAGATCTGGGTCGGGGGTGCGCAGCCGGCCACCCCGTGTCACCAATCCGCCTTGCCGCCAAGGAGCAGCGCTGCCACCTCGCCCGCCGCCGGCCATCGCCTCCAGGTCGCCGGGCCGCCGCCAAGTCGAGCCTCACCGCCGCCGTCCTGCCCCGGGAAGGAGAGCCGCGCCCGGATACATAAGGTCCCGCCGCCGCCGACACCACCCGGGCCAGATCCAGGGGCGCCCGGCGGCGGCGGCGAGGAGGATTGGGGGGAAGGGGGCGAAGGGAGGGAGGTCGTGCGCCTCCAGGGGAGGAGGCACTAGGACAGGGTCGGGAGAGGGGGGGACTCTAGAAAATTCTCCCACCATAAACCTTCTAGTTCTCTATATAAATTTACAAAATTATATTCATTGAGTCCACGCCCGCAAATAAATTCATTGTGAATTGAAACCATGATGTGCCGGTTGAATTTAGATTTACTTTTTTGAGGGGTATTTAGGTTTAAATCTTGGTGGTCATTCTGTGTACAATATAATTTTCTCGTGGCGTGGAGTAATCGTTAGCAGAAGTGGAAGAGGAACACCACTGACATGTGGGCCTGTTGAAAACCTGGCCCACATGTCAGCGGCGCAACGTCACCTAGCGCACGGCAGAGGAGCCGTGTCCAGCAGAAGTACCAAGAGCCGTAAACGCCGGCAGGACACATTCTCCGGCTCGCAAAGGGGGAGCGGCCGCGCCGCGCGCCGTCGACGCCCCGCCACGTCCACAGGAAAGGGGCGGCCGCCGCTGCCAGGTGGTCCCCACATTTTATCCTGCGACTGCGAGCTCCGAGGCCTCGGACTCCGCACCCGCACCACCACCACTCCCATCGCTCTCCCGAATCCCCCCCATCCGAGCCAAACCCCCCTGCTCCATTAAATTCATAGACCACCATAGTCACACGTCTCACGCACACGCTCGGCAGCCATGGGCACGTCGGGCTCCAAGGGGCTGGACGGCGTCGGGGGGCTCGGCGCGGCGGCGCTCGCCGGCGGCAGCGGGGGCGGAATGGGCGGGGACGAGGGCGACGGCGACGGCGCCGTGACGGGGTCGTGGCACGGCGGCGCGCAGCTCTACGTGTCGCTCAAGATGGAGAACGCGCGGATCATCGGCGACCTCGTGCCGCACGTCTACGGCTCCGAGCCCATCATCGGCTCATGGGAGCCCGCCCGCGCCGTACGGACCCCGCCACCAGCTCCTGATTACTACTGCTCCCGTGCTTGCCAGTTCCGGTTTACATTGATTTGGTTCCGGTTTCGCAGCTCGCGATGGAGAGGGAGCTGGCGTCCATGTGGGAGCTCAGCTTCGTCGTGCCGCCGGACCATGGTATGCACGCTGCACACCTACTACCTACCTACCTAATTGCGCTTGTGCTGCACTTTCCTGTTTAATCGGTTTGATTTTGGTATGAAATGGGCTTTGTGATCTCGTCAGGGAAACCCGAACTGAACTGCTTAGTTGCTGTACCTCTCAAGTTGCGTTTCTCGTTTCAACAATAGTAAACCTTCAGGATTTTGTGTTTTCCTATAGTATTCTCTATTCTGTTCCACCGGTCTGTTTGGCTCAACTGAATACAAGTGTATGATTCACTTTTGCAAACTCTATTGCAAACTGCTGCACGTGTGCACTGTTCCTAACAATTGTGCTATGTGGAATTTCCTGCAGAAACACTCGACTTCAAATTCTTGCTCAAGCCCAAGGATGCAGAGACCCCTTGCATCATTGAGGAAGGGCCAACGCGGCTTCTCACCGGGGGCATGCTCGAGGGTGATGTGAGGCTTGCAAACTTCAGGCTTAACGGAGATGATGAGTTGCTTGAGTTCAGGGTTTTCAACAAGGCCGACATCGTGTCTCCGCTTGATCTTGCCGCGAGCTGGAGGGTATACAAAGAAAATTTCCAGCCTTCCAAGGTCCGGGGAATTCCTGATATCAGTATAAATGAAGCACCCACTCATGCGACCGAGGTGAGAACAGAAGTAAAAATGGGCACCTGACTTCGATTTTGCAATGCTTATGCTTCATTACTAGGCTTGCATTTTGTTGTACCGTCGTTCTGCTCAAATAGCTGGTATATTGGTATCCTAAGTATCTCTGAAGTCGAACAGGCAGAAAAAAAAGGGTAACAACTTTGAATTGTTTTGACTTCTTCATTTGAAGTTCAATCTTTACGATGTAATTGGCCATTTGAAGGACAGGAATGGGAGCTGATTTTTTCGTATTTCCATCCCTTTCCATACGTTCTTGGTGCTACCTTATCTGTACTATTGCTTATCAAGATAATCTCTACACTAGCAAAATCAATACATGCTTATCATTTCCTCATTTTAACACTTGCATGATTTTTGCACTTCAATGCTGATAGCAAGCTAATTAGTATTGTGGTTTCATGCCATTCTGCAGGATGGATCTGGTTCTAGTTTGGAGCTTGACTTAGAGCATTATGTTGTTCCAACGCCAACTGCACCACCAACTGAATATGCAGCAAACCTTGCTGCAACCCCAGCATCCTTAGATCAGCCTGAAACACCGTGGACAAATGATATGCTTCTTAGTGATGGCATTCAGAGTCCAAGAAGTGCTGCTGCAGATTTTAAAGATGATAGTTACCATAATAAGGTAAGATCTAATCTGGAAAAGTTGGTATGCTAACATGTTGGAGAATGGCGATTTGGTGACCGAGCTCCATGGAGCCCTTTATTTTTGAAAAAATCGAAATTCCTGGTTTCAGAAAAAATTGAAAAAAATATATGCAAGTATACAAGGATGAAATGTATATGTGTGTAAAAATTTAGGATGAAATACCTTGAAATGCGACCTGTACAAAAAAGACAAATTTCTGGACTTTGAGGATGAATAGTGCCATGTGTTAAAAAGCCCCAGATTTGTTTTTTTACACGGCCCTCATTTCACCGTATTTTGTTTTGAAAATTTACACACATGTACATTATGCCTCCATGTATATCTGTATTTTTTTCAAAAAAAATTGAAATGTAAAAATATGAATTTTGAATTTTGCAAAAGGAGGCCTCCATGGAGCTCGGCCTCCAAAAGCAATTTTCGAACATGTTGGTTATACTGTAACTATTAATTATATTGTGTACTTGAAGAAAAGGGTCTGATGTACTTGAAGGAAAGGTCTGATGCATCTACTTTTCGTTGATATATCACTTCTCAGTTGTCATTTTCTCACTAGTATAATCAACTTCATGTTCCCTGAAATTGATCCTCCAACTAATATTGAACTAGTGTCATGTGTGGTTAACTAGTTATCATTTCATATAAGGATTCATGATTTCTTGTTACTTTGCATTTATTTGCTATCCATTACATGTTTTTGGACTTTTGGAGTGAAAATGTATTTTGTTTCGTTATATCAGCATTGCCAAGTTATGTGCAGTAAAATATATTTATTTGATAGCAGTTACATGTTTTTAGACTTTCGGAGTGAAAACGTATTTTGTTTTGTTATATCAGCATTGCCAAGTTACGTGCATTAAAATATATATTTATTTGATATCCATTACTCCCTCCGTCCCAAAATAAGTGTCGCCGTCAGCGACACTTTTTTGGGATGGAGGGAGTACATGTTTTTGGACTTTTTGAGTGAAAACGTATTTTGTTTTGTTATATCAGCATTGCCAAGTTATGGGCAGTAAAATATATCATGTGTTTCTCCGAACCAGAATTACTCCCTCCGTTCCGAATTACTTGTCTTAGATTTGTCTAGATACGGATGTATCTAGCACTAAAATGAGTCTAGATATATCCGTATCTAGACAAATCCAAGACAAGTAATTCGGAACGGAGGGAGTAGTTTTCTAAAAGAGCCATGCCACATTGTTTTGGTCCTTTTGTAGGATACTGAGGCTTCAATAGCAGATTCTTCTAATTCTAAGAAGTTACAAGTTTCTGGAATGGTAGAGTCAAAATCAGTTGGTACCTTAATACAACTGCAAAAGAAGGACAGGCCACAAGGGCTATACGTTGACAGGGGTGTTGTCTCTCCTAAGCTTGGAAAATCATTTAGTGCATGTTCCCTGGCATCTGGCCTTAATTTTGGATCAACAAAGGTCAGTATTGTTCGTATCCTCAACCAGTATGAGGTAACAAAAAAAAAACTGAAATAATTAGGAAAACAGTCGATCCTAAACGGTAAAGAGCTTCCTGCCGGAATCAGTCTTGAGCAAATCGTGTAGTAAGTGCCCAAATGAACAACTAGAAACTTCTGTATGCCCAGTTCAGATTGTTGAACAGGTGTGTGGCTGTGTGCGAGCTTGAATAAATTATGATGAGGTAATTGCACTGTCAGTACATGAACTTGCAATTTAGTACACGAACTTGCAAAATGTAACCAACTAGTCCACAAACTTGGCTCGGGTGTTCATTTTGGTCCAAATGGCGCTAGCTCAGGCTAACTGTGTCCACATGGTTGGCAAAGGATGTGCATGTGGTGCACTGACTATTTTTCGCGCGGTCTAAATTAACCCAAACTGAGCAAATCATAGATTTGTACCCAAACATGTTGGTTGTAAACTTGTAATACATCACTGAGGTGACCTTAACCCATGATCCTTCATTGATCGAGCCCATCTCAGTACAAATTACCGCTGCGAGTACGCCACCAGGGGAGCGGAGATGGGGCAGATGGGGAGCCAGGAGCGACAAACAGCGTCGTCGTTGATTAAGCCCCTCTGTCGCCGTTGCCGTCACCCCAAGGGGCCGCCGTCGTTATTGCAATTTTGGGCCCTAAAATTCGAAAGAGAGGAGAGTGAGATAGAGGAGAAGGACCATCTGATGCAATTCAAAGATAGAACAGGGCGTTATTTGCAAATTTCCTGGGCTGGAATGGGTGTAGAAATGGCTCTTGTGCACCAGTGTGGCATGTCACGTATGCTTTGTTAGCACAAGCTAGTGTGATTTGGATCAAATTGATACTGCAGGCCAAGTTTATGGACTAGTTAGTTGCATTTTGTAAGTTGATGTAATAAACTGAACCCGCATGAAAGGTTCAGATATTGCTAGTACAATTACCTCTATTATGTCCATTTCTTCATTTATTTGGTTTGATGTAGTTGAACAATATATTTTACCAGATTACTGAATAAAGTTTATACCTGATTCTTTCTTATTGTTGACATATTTGAAGGCCATGCCAGAAGCAGCCGGAGCTGTTGCAGCTGCAGCTGTAGCTGATAGGTTGCACGGATCAAAGGAGGACCGGAAACTGGCTATTGTTCTGGTAATTATGATCATCAGATACCATCACAAGATAAATATTTGACTGTTGCATTGTTACTACATAGCACCTACCATTTCCTTTTATAATATCTAGTTGCCTTACTAACGTAACACCTAGATGCTTACTAACAAATAAATAATTCCATGGATAAAATAAATTTCCAATTATTCTGTGTTATACAGTTTAACCTTGTTATACTGTTTAATCAGGAAAAGTAATGTGGACACAGATTTTTGGCTCTTGGGATCACATGATTCATTTTTTCACAAAATTCAAAAACTGAGGCAAAAAGTTTTAAAGAAAATGAAGAAAAAAATTCCAGTGCGTAGATATCAGAGGTAACGAGTCATGTACCTGCAAGTTTTTGTAAAAAAGTGTTCATTCGTGGTCTGAGTGAAACAGAACTGGGGAGCTGGAATGGCATATTCAGGTTTTGCGAAAGTTCTTGGGTTTGTTATTTTTCCACTGCTCACAAATTAGTTGTGATTTTCAGGAAACTTGAAATCTGGAAACTGAGCCATTCGCATGTGAGATTTTCCTTGATTTTTTTGGACTAGTGCAATTTCTTTTAACAGGGATTATTAGGAGTTTTTAGACATAATGTCCGTATATTACGGCAATTTTGATGCCCCTTGACGGAGTATGATTTGCCTGCTGCTGAGCATAATTGGCATCATGTATTAAGATTCACTATTGTGCTGGAGCACACTCATATAGTGTTTTCTATGCTTCTTTGGGAAGATCTCCTTCTGATTTTTTTACTCCTAATTAGGTTGGCCTACCAGCTCGTGGGAAAACCTTCACCGCAGTTAAGCTTACAAGGTACCTTCGTTGGCTAGGTCATGAAACAAAACATTTCAACGTTGGAAAGGTGATTATATTCTAGTTCACATTATTTATCGTGTACAACCGGTACATATTCTTGGATTATGGAAAATGCACTGAACTCTCTCTGTTGAAACTGTATGTGTAGTACCGCCGTCTGAAGCATGGAGCGAATCAGGTACTAAGATCTGTCATTTGATACATTATCTTCACACTTTTTTGTTTAAGTATATGGCATTTATATTCTTTACATGACACCGTATTTTATTTTCAGTTACTCTATCCATATTTGCCTTTATACATCACTGATCTGTTGGTGTATTAATAATGATTGTTATCACAGCTATCTTGTTATCATGCTGTTTCATTGTTCACTAGTACAAAGAAAATAACTTTTAACATCCTTTTTCGTATTGTGTATATAGGTCCATCAGTCTTCTCAGTAAACATTGAATGTCACCAGCTAGGCATTTATTAAATTCATTTGCACATTGGCTGAGCAAGTTTATTATTTTGTTCATACTTCTATCTACATTGTTACTGTACACATGAATATATCTTTGGCTCTCATTCTTGTTGTGATACTGCTTGTTCATGTCACATGCATGCCTTTATATCTTGTTTTTTGCAATGCAGTTATTTGCGTCTATGTTAGTAAAATTACAGTTCTTTACTGTAGAGAAATCTGACAATTTTGTAGTTTCATTGGTTCAGTCTGCAGATTTTTTCCGCCCTGATAACCAAGAGGGGATCGAGGCACGTAATGAGGTCAGCAGACTTTGTTCTACAATTCGTTGCTAAGTAGAACTCTAAATTCTATATAACTCTTCGTGCTCACAAATACATCATTCTACGTTTTGAACACGAATGCCTCACAATTTTCGTTTTATACCCTCCCATTTAACAACTTGTTTTATACACATATTTAGATAACTAATAAATGCTACCATGGTAGTTTGAACAATTTAGTCCTTGTGATTGCTAGACCAAAATTTATTTATGAAACAGGAGTATTTGGCACATCTTGACCCTGCAATATTGTCATATTATACTCACATTTTCCCATTAACGTATTAGGATTTGACACTAAGATTACTCTGCCACCTTAAACTCATGCTATGTTCTTTGGCTTGGATTATTCTGAATGCTTCTCTTGAAAGTTCCATAGAGGCCATAATAATTCAATTTAGCATACTACTTCAGATGTAAAATTTGATTGGCTGACCAACAG
The DNA here is from genome assembly GCF_018294505.1 of Triticum aestivum. Lineage (NCBI taxonomy): Eukaryota > Viridiplantae > Streptophyta > Magnoliopsida > Poales > Poaceae > Triticum > Triticum aestivum. The sequence goes on from NC_057796.1 coordinate 111,222,486, forward strand.
CACCACAAGATGAATATTAACAACGAATTTTGTGTAAGCAAGTTTCCACATTATCTTTCTGTCTGAAATGTTTCCAGGTGGCTGCTTTAGCAATGGAAGACATGATAGACTGGATGCACGGAGGAGGTCAGGTAAGCTGGCTTTATGCTGCGTAGTCTTCTAACAATGTAATGTTTCTTCTGACCAGTTCCTATCGTGTGTAGGTTGGTATATTTGATGCAACAAACAGCACAAGGAAAAGAAGATATATGCTAATGAAGATGGCTGAAGGGAACTGCAAGGTATTTCGTAACATTTGGATTTACAGTAGACTTGGTTCGTTGACCTTTCTTCCGTGATTATCTTGAGCTAAAATTGATTCATGTGGATGAAAGTTATAACATATAATACTGTCACACCACTGACAGTTTGTGGGTCAGTCTAATTAATGTGCTTTTGTGCATTGGGTACATTTCTGTCATTTGTCATCTTGGACAATGCTTGCTAACTGGATGCACTTTCTGCAGATAATATTTCTGGAGACAATATGTAATGATCGAAACATAATCGAAAGGAATGTGCGCCTGAAAATTCAGCAAAGCCCTGATTATGCTGACCAGTTAGAAACCGACAAACCCTCAAAATTCGCCCTGTTCTACAAATACAATATGCATAACCTTATTTATGTGTAAAATTTTGTAGGCCAGATTATGAAGCTGGATTGCAGGACTTCCTTGAACGTTTGACAAATTATGAAAAGGTCTTAATGCTCTGCGAGTTATATTCTGTTCTAGTAGTGCACGTGTTGTCAAGTAAAGTTCTTGAGCTCTCTGAACTTTAATATTGAATCAAGTAGTATTCCTCTTGCAGGTCTACGAGCCAGTGCAGGAAGGCTCATATATCAAAATGATTGATATGGTAAAAGGGGAGGGTGGCCAGTTACAGGTAATAAAAATGATACTACTGGCTGTCTCCTATTCCTGTAAAAAGGGTGGCTAGGTTTCCAGTTATACCTTTAAGTGTTCTAAGGGTTGTTCCTCTTTATAACTGGGGAAACTAGGTTCTTTACATAAAACCGAGCATTTTGGTTGAGTTTTGTCATCGTGGGCTTTTAACTTTTGAAACTTGGCATTCTGAATTTGTTTCACTTGTTTCTTTGAATTTCTAACTTATTGCCACCTTGTACCAGGTGAACAATATCAGTGGCTATCTCCCTGGGCGTATTGTCTTTTTCTTGGTATGTACTTCAATGCTTAGTTTCTTACACTGTAAATAGTCGGAAGCAAGTATAATATCTTCCCATCATGGAAATGCTTATATTTTGTGGTTGTTCGAAAGTTTATTTGGAGTGTTCCACAATTATTGGGTTAACAGTGGAGTGTCATTAGTGCACTTTAATTTGTGACACATCCTTCTTTAATATGCAACTGCAGGTGAATTCTCATCTTGCTCCTCGGCCTATTTTGCTTACCAGGCATGGTGAGAGTTTACACAATGTTAGAGGAAGAGTTGGTGGTGACACGGTGCTAAGGTTTGCTTCTCTAATCTGATACCTTTACATGATACTTTTATATGCTCAAGCCACCATTATTTAGTCATTGAAGTAACAGGCAAGTGGTAACATATATAGAAATTTTGATTATTTTCAAGAAAGCATGGGCAGAATCATTTCTCTTATGGGAATTAGCCTACTGTATTCACCTAACGAAGACCACTTCAACCTGCCTGATAATTATGCAGTGAAGACGGAGAGCTTTACTCAAAGAAACTAGCCAACTTTATTGAAAAGCGCCTCAAAAATGAGAAAACTGCAACTGTAAGTAATCCCCTTAAATTTAGTTACACTATTTTACAAGGGCAACTTAGTGTTGTCAGTATTTTACTTAAGAAATAGATGATGTCTGTGATCCTATCAAAGTGAGCTAACAGAATAAGATGCTTTCTTTTGTGGCTGTCATGTTGTTTAGATTTGGACTAGCACTCTACAGAGAACAATTTTGACAGCAACTCCAATTGTTGGATTCCCAAAGGTAGTTCCTTGAAAGTTTGTGAGTTCTCTTACAGACCTGTTGCTACCTATGTATACTGACATAGGTTCGACCTTGTAGATACAATGGCGTGCTCTTGATGAGATCAATTCTGGTGTATGTGATGGGATGACGTATGAAGAGATAAAGAAAATTATGCCTGAGGAATATGAGTATGTAGTAACATTTCTCTGTAATTTTTACAACAAGTGCTCTGGAATATCTTATTGGTAGTTTATGTACAGTGCCATGTCATTTTGTTAATTACCATGCTGCAAAGTTACATTGTTTTCCCTATTAATCATGCCATGCTAAAATGTAGAAGTTACATTAGATATTTAGACATATCTGAGTTGCTAAACTGAGCAGACCTGCATATTGCATTATTTCTTCCACAATATTTTGGCCTTTACATATTTATCGAATATATTTACATCCGAACACGCTGCTATAATGGTTTTCTAATGCATGCTGCAACTTGCAACCAGGTCACGTAAGAAGGACAAGCTGCGTTATCGGTACCCGCGTGGGGAGTCTTACCTTGACGTGATTCAGAGGTTAAACAATCTGCTGAATTATTCAGAATGCTGTGTAGTATTACTGGACTTTACAAAACATAAAACTGGGGGGGATCAGTTCTGTTATTACCTCCATCCTAACCAACGTGCTACACTGGTAACAATCCTCAGGTTGGAGCCTGTTATCATCGAGCTCGAACGCCAGCGAGCACCAGTGGTCGTTATATCCCACCAGGTAAATTGCTACCGTTGATGAAACTCTCTTGTGCAGAAGCGCTGATCTTAAAATGTCTGTCTTATTTATAGGCCGTATTGCGAGCGCTGTACTCGTATTTTGCCGACAGGCCTTTGAGGGAAGTTCCAGACATGGAGGTAACATGGCATTTTGATCTTCTCTTGTTGCATCAACGCTGTATCTGAAAACTGGCAAAAGCATTGCTAAACCAACTGAACACATTTCTAATGAACCTTAGATGCCACTCCATACCATAATCGAGATACAAATGGGCGTCACCGGTGTCGAGGAGAAGAGGTACAAGCTCATGGATTGAGAATCTGAGATACAGGTAGGCTCAGCACAACAGCAAGTTCCGGACTGGCTGCTCCAGATACAACCATACAGACAGTATATACATACAGTTAACTCAATACAGTAACCAGCTATTCATCTCTCCTCTCCGGACGGCGTGAAAGTAAAACTAACCCCTCCGGTGTAAAATATTCGACCGAAAACACCTACTGGTCATTGTAAAAAAACATATAGTACTAGTACCGCTAATAAGGAACTGTAAAAAGATACTGTACCAGAAGATGTAACTGCTGGTAATGATAAGAAAAATGCAGATTCATCTGGGAAGTAACAAGTCAAAGGATTGTTCCCCGTCCTCCTTTGGTTTCCCTGTGGCTGATGTCAGTGAAGGAAATGCACGATCACTGCTCACTTGGACTCTCGGGCCATCATGAGACCTGCCCACCGAGCTGTGGACCGCCTGTGCTGTGCTGTTCCCGTATCCATGTGAGGACACGAGACGTTTCACGGTTTCAGTCTCTTGCTCCAGAAACTCGGTGGCACGGGGCGCAGCAGTGTGCCAAAACCTCCCACGATTTCATGCGGCATCTACGAAGGCTGTAGGGGCCGGACGGACGTATGCTTGGCTGGCCGGTCGCCACAAGTTGCGAATAGTCTCTAGTTTTTGTGCAGAAAGGTATGTAGGCAAGCTATAGTTTATGTGGCGAGCAAAAGGCGGCATTTGACGTCGCTGGCGCGTCCATGACATGTGGGGTATGCTGGCATTAAAACGCAGGGCAGACACGAGTTCGTTAAAGATCGAGAAGATTGAGAGGCACTAATAATAATAAAAAATCTGCAATTTGTGAGAAGAAATCGACACGCTCGTTACCCGCTGCCTTCAGATATACATATGGTTCAGTCGCTGGTCACCGGACTGCCATATGCATGATTGCACACTGCACCGTGCGCACCAGCATCCAGCCATGTCGCCGTTTGCGCCTCCATACAACACCAACGTCCTCCTGGCCGCGGTGGCCGCGCTCTCGGCGGCCATCGCGTTCGTCGCCGCGCTCCACCTCTACGCCCGGTGCTTCCTGCAGCGGCGTGCCGCCGCCATCAGCGTGGGGAGCAACGCTCACGCGCTGGCTTTGGCGCTGGCGCTGCAGCGGCCGCCGGACGGCTACGAGCTCGAGGTGATCACCGTCGACGCCGCGTGCGCGCCGGAGCCCGCGGGGCTGGGCGCCAAGGAGCTGGGCGCGCTGCCGGTTCTCGTGTGGGAGTCTTCGTCTGCCAAGGTGGCAGCCGCCGCCGTCGCCGAGCATTGCGCGGTGTGCCTCGGGGAGATGGAGGACGGCGAGCTGGGGAGGATGCTCCCGGCGTGCAGCCATGCGTTCCACGTCGGGTGCATCGACGCGTGGCTCCGGCTGAGCTCCACGTGCCCGGTCTGCAGGTCGGCGGTGAGGACGGAGGAGGATGTGGCGGCGCCGGCGGGCGGAGTGGCCCCGCTGAGCTAGCTAGAGCTGCCGAGTGCAGTGTACATGGGTAAACTATAGACGGCTGGCATGGTGTTTCTGTTCCTTTTGTTTTGTCAAGGTTATTAATTCCATCTGAGTTCTGGGGATTACATGCTGGAATTTATAGGAAACAGTACAAATCGAATAAATCTCCCAGGAAAAACAGCGTGCGCGGAACCACACTCAGATCCTAGAAGAAATGCAGTGTTCCTGGTTCATTCCTGAATAAACTTACTGATTCTTGAGCTTCATTATGCAATAAACTGCGGACGCCGACGGATCGCGCCCCGGGTCCGGATGGCTTCTCGGGGATTTTCTACCGTAGCTGCTGGGCTACTATCAAGCAGGACCTCCTTGACGCTTTAAATCAGTTTTACCATATGAATTGTTCAAATTTAGGTATCCTGAACTCTGCAAATGTAGTGCTTCTGCCCAAGCTTCCCGAGGCCTTCGAAATTGGGCAGTTCAGACCAATCAGTTTGGTGCACTCTTTTGCAAAGCTCATTGCAAAGATCCTGTCCATTAGACTTGCACCTAGAATAGCTAACATCATATCTCCTGCCCAGAGTGCCTTCCTTAAAAGTAGGTGCATCCATGACAGCTACCTATTCGTTAGAAACGCCGCCCGCAGTTTCCATAGAAAGAAGAAGCAGATGCTCCTGTTTAAGCTGGATATAGCCAAGGCTTTCGACTCGATCTTGTGGGAATACCTACTGGAGTTGCTACAAAATCTAGGCTTCTCGCTCAGGTGGCGCAACTGGATCTCCGCTATATTGGCCTCGTCGTCCTCTGTCCTCCTCCTCAATGGATCCCCATGCCCAATTATACAACACTTCCGTGGCCTGCGGCAGGGGGACCCCCTGTCCCCGTTCTTGTTCATCTTGGCGATCGACACGCTCCACCGTGTTCTCGAGGCAGCACAAAACTCTGATCTCCTTACACCCCTTCCTGGTCGAGATGCAAAACTGAGACTCAGTCTGTATGCTGACGATGCCATTCTCTTCTCCAACCCCACACGCGAGGATGTTGCCGGCCTTCTGGATATCATGCACCACTTCGGACAGGCCACCGGGCTGCGAATGAACCCTGATAAGTCAACTGTTGCACCCATCCAATGCCAAGAAATCGACCTGGACCATATCCTGGAGCCTTTCGCTGGAGCACGCGTTGCCTTCCCGATCACTTACCTTGGTCTCCCAATCACCTTAGGTAGGCTCAGAAAGGTGCACCTGCAATTCGTATACGATAGAATTAGGGCAAAGTTAGCTAGCTGGAAGGGTAGACTGATGAACGTGGCCGGCAGGAGTGCGCTCGTGCGCTCTGTGCTCACAGCTATGCCTATTTTTGCACTCACCGCAATACAAGTAAACGCCAGCTTCCTCAAGGACATAGATAAAATCTGTAGAAAGTTCCTCTGGGCGCAAGAAGAAAACCTTACGGGTGGCAAGAGCAAGGTCAATTGGCGCCAAGTGCGCTCTCCAGTAGAGCTGGGCGGCCTTGGGATCCATGATCTTCAGAAGTTCGCCAGAGCGCTTCGTCTACGTTGGCTGTGGTTGTCTTGGGCAGAACCAAACAGGCCTTGGGTTGGCTCGGCCATCCCATGCGATGAGCGGGACCGAGCCCTTTTTGCCGCTGCCACAACTGTCAGGATTGGCGACGGCAAAACTGCTCTTTTCTGGGAATCAACATGGATGGGGCCGCTCCCTTTGCGTGAAATAGCCCCGGCGCTGTACAAGCGATCAAGAGCAAAGAATCGATCTGTCAGGGAGGCACTGCACGGTCACAGATGGATCCAAGACATAAGAAGACCACCATTCACAAATGCTTTCCTAGAGCAATTCCGCTGCCTCTGGAGATTAGTCCGGAATGCAGAGGCAAGCCTCATCACCGGTGGTGTAGATTCGATCACCTGGAAAACAACTACATCTGGAACCTACTCTGTTGCGGCAGCTTACAAGCTGCAGTTTCCTGGCAGGGTGGCCTCTCCTTTCAAAGACATGTTCTGGCGGGCATGGGCTCCCCCCGCTGCAAGTTTTTCATTTGGCTGCTCATGTTGGATAGGCTGTGGTGCGCTGATCGTCTACAGCGTCGAGGCTGGCCAAACAATTATTTTTGCCCTCTATGTCTGCGAAACTTGGAGACCTCGCTACACATTCTATGGGAATGCCCGCATGCAAGGATGATCTGGCAAAAGGCTGCAGACTGGTTTGGATGCAGATCACTCGATCCCATTGGCTGGCAAAACCCTGAAAGCTCAAAAGAGATGTGGATTGCTGTCGTCTCCAAGACGACGGCTGGTCAAATGAAGGGCATCAAATCGATGATGATCATGGTGTCGTAGAGGATATGGCTTGAGCGAAACAACAGAATCTTCAGCAACAAAATCTCAACGGTGGAAACCACAATGAGGGAGATCCGAGGAGACTTGGAATTGTGGAGACTGGGGGGTGCATCCTGCCTGCTGTCGCCTTTCGGGGACCCAGGCTGAGAGATTTTTCGCCTGTGCTGTCCTCTTCTTTTCTTCTCCTTTTAATTTTCTCTTCTTTTTTCATCCTTAGGACCGTCTTGGTCTATGTACATATTGCTCCCTACCTATCATAATGAAAAAGCCCAGCCTTGCTGGTCTCCCTTCGAAAAAAAAGTCCAGATAAAAAGAAAAACCCCTTGGGTTTTCTCTGATTTATATTAAGATGTACGAGAAACTACAGTCTCATCACAATACACCATCTACCTACAAAAGCACCCAATTAAATGTGAAAATCCAAACATCCCTGGACTGAAAACCTTTACCGCATGGAACCTAGTCTAAGATTGTAGCTAGGGCTGGACCAAAAGTTCGAAGCTGTGAGCTTAACGAGCGCTCGATAGTTCGGCTCGTTAAGCTCGTAGCTCGCTTCTTAATAAACAGAGCCAATCATTGATTTCAGCTTGTTAACCTTAACGAACTAACGAGTTTCACGAGTAGTCCGTTAAGCTCGTTAGTAACAACATAATACATTTTTTCATCTTATGTAATAAACTTTTTGTGGCACCTCAGCCCATCTATTCAATCTAATTGACATATATAGTAGGCAACAAAGTAGTGCATTTCTTTTTATAGTCACCATATTTCATCTTAAAAACCACACCTACACACTTATCCTATAGACCGTAACACATTATAATCTGTTAACGAGCGCTCACTAGCTTAACGAGCTTCAAACGAACCAAGCCGAGCACGGTTTTTTGCTCGTTAAACTTAACGAGCTTAACAAGCCGAGCCTTAACGAGCACGAGCTTAACGAATACGAGCTTAACGAGCCTTAATCCACCCCTAATTGTAGCCCTGAACTCTTTATTATTTTTCTCTTTCTTATATGTTACTCCCTCCGTCCCAAAATAAACAGAGTTAAGAGCAACTGAATTGCTTCAGATGGATTTGCCTAGCTCAGCTTCAAGATTACATCAATTGGCTATGGGTGGTACTCAGAATTATAGGATTTTTTTTCTCAATTTGAGTGCTTGATAACTCTACAATTGCTCAATCAGGCCCAACACGACCAGTATATGTCCATATGAAGGAACCTGTTTCCTTATGCTTCCACAACTACTTTTTGGAAGAAAAAAAATCATCTTAAAATCTCCCTTTCCCCCCTTATAATCTTGATTACTCGAAATCTTCAATTCTTCAGTTCCACAAGTCTGGCATTTGCCACTTTTTGCATGAAAAAAGAAGTAGTACAACAAAAGGCTTGAGGGTATTATCTATGAGCAGTTTCTACTTTCTAAACTGATCGGCTATTCACTGAATGTGCTGTCCTTTTCTCTTGATGTTAGCATTTTCCTAATAAGTGCTCGTATCATCACCCAAACTACCTTTCCTTACACAAAGCAGTAGCATAAAGAGGTTGCACTTAATTATCAGAAGAGCCCCAAGCAAACATGTTCTACTACTGTTACTACTTACTACTCCCTCTGATCCAAAATAAGCGACACTTATTATAGCCTAGCCTTTACTTAGAGCATCTCTAGTAGACCCCGTATAAAGCCGCGACCCGCAAAATAACCGTCAAAATACGGATCGGCACGAACAATGCTGCCCGACCAGACCCCGCAAACACGTCGGACCCGTAATTTTTTTTGAGGGGCGCGGTAAAATCCCATCCCCAACCCGCAAAAACGCAGGTTTCCGCTTCGCCCCCGACGGTGCCCCGTATCCCAGGAAAGCGGTTCGCGGGAGGGACATTTCAGCCCGCGCCCTTTCCCCAGTCCCTTCCGCCGCCGCCGGCGGTTCCGGCCAAATCTGCGGGCGGAATCGCGCCGCGGGGGTGCCCTACCCTCTTCCACCGAGCCGCTTCATCGGCTCCCTGGATCCGCCGATCCGAGCCGCCCCTAGTTGCCGTCGTCGCCCGGGATCCACCGCCCCGAGCCGCCCCTAGTCGCCGTCGCCGCCCCTAGTTGCTCGAGGATTCGTCCGATTCGGGCGACTCGAATGTTGAGACGCTGCTTGTCAACTATTGCCAGCAGAAGTTGGTGATGACCCTCGTCATGAAGGAGCACGAAGATGAAAACCGAAAGAGGTGGCGAGGATCGACTGTCGGCCGTCTTTGTTGGGGAACGTAGCATGCAATTTAAAAAAAATTCCTATGCTCATGCAAGATCTATCTAGGAGATGCATAGCAACGAGAGGGGGAGAGTGTGTCCATGTACCCTCGTAGACCAAAAGCGGAAGCGTTTGACAACGCGGTTGATGTAGTCGAACTTCTTCTCCTTCCGACCGATCAAGCACCGAACGTACGACACCTCCGAGTTTTACACATGTTCAGCTCGATGACGTCCCTCGAACTCTTGATCCAGCAAAGTGTCGAGGGAGAGTTTTGTCAGCACGACGGCGTGGTGATGGTGATGGTGAAGTGATCCGCGCAGGGCTTCGCCTAAGCACTACGTGAATATGACCAGAGGCGTAAACTGTGGAGGGGGGGCCGCACACGGCTAACAACTGTTGATGTGTGTTCTAGCGGTGCCCCCCTCATATATATATAGGTTAGAGGGGAGGAGAGGCAGCCAAGGGGGCACCCCAAGTAGGAGGAATCCTACTTGGGCGCCTCCCTATTCGGCCCCTCCCCCTTCCATATCCATCTGGAGGGGGAAGGAAGGAGGAGGGAGGAGAGAAGGAAGGGGGAGGCCGAATTGCTCCCTTTCCTTCTCTCTTCCCCTCTTTCCTTCCCCCCTTATTTGGCTTACATGGGGCGCACCAGCCCCCTAGGGGCTGGTCTGTCCCCTTCTTGGCCCATTAGGCCCATGTAGTTGCCGGGGGATGCCCGGTATCCCCAGAACACTTCCGGTGTCCGAATATCATCATCCTATATATGAATATTTACCTCTCGACCATTTCGAGACTCCTTGTCATGTCCGTGATCTCACCCGGGACTCCGAACAACATTCGGTCACCAAATCACATAACTCATATAATACAAAATCTTCATCGAACGTTAAGCGTGCGGACCCTACGGGTTCGAGAACTATGTAGACATGACCGAGACACCTCTCCGGTCAATAACCAACAACGGAACCTGGATGCTCATATTGGTTCTCACATATTCTACGAAGATCTTTATCGGTCGTACCATAATGACAACATACGTTATTCCCTTTGTCATCGGTATGTTACTTGCCCGAGATTCGATCGTCGGTATCTTCATACCTAGTTCAATCTCGTTACCGGCAAGTCTCTTTACTCGTTCCGTAATACATCATCCCGTAACCAACTCATTAGTCACATTGCTTGCAAGGCTTATTATGATGTGTATTACCGAGAGGGCCCAGAGATACCTCTCCGATACTCGGAGTGACAAATCCTAATCTTGATCTATGCCAACCCAACAAACACCTTCGGAGATACCTGTAGAGCATCTTTATAATCACCTAGTTATGTTGTGACGTTTGATAACACACAAGGTATTCCTCCGGTATCCGGAAGTTGCATAATCTCATATTCGAAGGAGTATGTATTTGAGATGAAGAAAGCAATAGCAATAAAACTGAATGATCAATATGCTAAGCTAACGGATGGGTCTTGTCCATCACATCATTATCCTAATGATGTGATCTCGTTCATCAAATGAAAACACATGTCTATGGTTAGGAAACTTAACCATCTTTGATTAACGAGCTAGTCTAGTAGAGGCTTACTAGGGACACGGTGTTTTGTCTATGTACCCACACATGTATCAAGTTTTCGGATAATACAATTCTAGCATGAATAATAAACAATTATCATGATATAAGGAAATATAAAATAACAACTTTATTATTGCCTCTAGGGCATATTTCCTTTAGTCTCCCACTTGCACTAGAGTCAATAATCTAGTTCACATCGCCATGTGATTTAACACCAATAGTTCACATCTTTATGTGATTACCACCCATAGTTCACATCGCCATGTGACCAACACCCAAAGGGTTTACTAGAGTCAATAATCTAGTTTACACCGCTAGGTGATTAACACCCAAAGAGCACTAAGGTGTGATCATGTTTTGCTTGTGAGAGAAGTTTAGTCAACGGGTCTGCCTCATTCAGATCCGTATGTATTTTGCAAATTTGTATGTCTATAATGCTCTGCATGGAGCTACCCTAGCTAATTGCTCCCACTTCCAATATGTATCTAGATCAAGACTCAGAGTCATCCAGATCGGTGTCAAAGCTTGCATCGACGTAACTCTTTATCACCTCCATAACCTAGAAACATTTCCTTAGTCCTCTTTAGGTACCTAAATATAATTTTGACCGCTCTCTAGTGGTCTACTCCTGGATCACTATTGTACCCCCTTGCCAAACTCATGGCAAGGCAGACAACAGGTCTGGTACACAGCATGACATACTTTATAGAACCTATGACTGAGGCATAGGGAATGACTTTCATTCTCTCTATATATTTTGCCGTGGTCGGGTTTTGAGTCTTACTCAATTTCACACCTTGTAACACAGGCAAGAACCCTTTCTTTGACTAATCCATTTTGAACCGCTTCAAAACTTTATCAAGGTATGTGCTTTGTGAAAGTCCTATCAAGCGTCTTGATCTATCTCTATAGATCTTGATGCCCAATATGTAAGCAGCTTCGCCGAGGTCTTTCTTTGAAAAACTCCTTTCAAACACTCCTTTATGCTTTTCAGAAAATTCTACATCATTTTCGATCAACAATATGTCATTCACATATACTTATCAGAAAGGCTGTAGTGCTCCCACTCACTTTTTTGTAAATACAGGCTTCACCGCAAGTCTGTATAATACTATATGCTTTGATCAACTCATCAAAGCGTATATTCCAGCTCCGAGATACTTGCACCAGTCCATAGATGGATCGTTGGAGCTTGCACATTTTGTTAGCACCTTTAGAATTGACAAAACCTTCTGGTTGCATCATATACAACTCTTCTGTAATAAATCCATTAAGGAATGCAGTTTTGACATCCATTTGCCAGATTTCATAAAATGTGGCAATTGCTAACATGATTCGGACAGACTTTAAGCATAGATACGAGTGAGAAAATCTCATCGTAGTCAACACCTTGAACTTGTCAAAAACCTTTTTCGACAAGTCGAGCTTTGTAGATAGTAACACTGCTATCAGCATCTGTCTTCCTCTTGAAGATCCATTTATTCTCAAAGGCTTGCCGATCATCGGGCAAGTCCACCAAAGTCCACACTTTGTTCTTATATATAGATTCTATCTCAGATTTCATGGCCTCAAGCCATTTATCGGAATCTGGGCTTGATAACCCACAAGTATAGGGGATCGCAACAGTTTTTGAGGGTAGAGTATTCAACCCAAATTTATAGATTTGACACAAGGGGAGCTAAAGAATATTTGAAGGTATTAGCAGCTAAGTTGTCGATTCAACCACACTTGGAGATTAATTATTTGCAGCAAGTAATCAGTAGCAAAGTAATATGAAAGTTTTGATAGTAGTGACAGTAGTAACAGTAACGGTAACAGTGATAGCCGTAATTTTGTAGCAAGTGTAACAGTGATGATGGCAGTAGTAACTTAGCAAGAACAATATAAGATAAATTCGTAGGCATTGGATCGATGACTTGTTGGACGATATTCATCATGAGACAGTTATAACCTAGGGCGATACGACACTAGCTCCAGTTCGTCAATATAATATAGGCATGTATTCCGTAAATAGTCATACGTGCTTATGTAAAGAACTTGCATGACATCTCTTGTCCTACCCTCCCGCGGCAGCGGGATCCTATTGAAAACTAAGGGATATTAAGACCTCCTTTTAATAGAGAACAGGAACAAAGCATTAACACATAGTGAATACATGAACTCCTCAAACTACGGTCATCACCGGGAGTGGTCCTAACTATTGTCACTCCGGGGTTGCCGAATCATAACACATAGTAGGTGACTATAACTTGCAAGATCGGATCTAGAACATGGATATAATTGTGATAACATAAACGGTTCAGATCTGAATTCATGGCACCCAGACCCAAAGTGACAAGCATTAAGCATGGCAAAGTCATAGCAACATCAATCTTAGAACATAGTGGATACTAGGGATCAAGCCCTAACAAAACTAACTCGATTACATGATGAATCTCATCCAACTCCTCACCGACCAGCGAGCCTACGAAGGAATTACTCACTCCCGGTGGGGAGTATCATGGAATTGGCGATGGAGAGGGGTTGGTGATGACGAAGAACGAAGATCCCCCTCTCCGAAGCCCCCAACGGACTCCAGATCTGGCCTCCCGATGAAGAACAGGAGGTGACGGCGGCTCCGTCTCGTGGATCGCGATAATTCTTTCTCCCTCAATTTTTTCTGGAAAAATAGGATTTTATAGCGTCGGTTTCAGGGTCTGCGGGGCCACCAGGTGGGGACAACCCACCTGGGCGCGCTAGGAGGGGGCGCGCCCTGGTGGGTTGTGCCCACCCAGGTGCCCCCCACCGGTGGGTCTTGGCTCCAGAAATTCTTATTTATTGTATAAAAAATCCTTGCAAAGTTTCGTTCCATTCCGAGAACTTTTATTTCTGCACAAAAATAACACCATGGTAGTTCTGCTGAAAACAACGTCAGTCCGCGGTTAGTTTCATTCAAATCATGCAAATTAGAGTCCAAAACAAGAGGAAAAGCGTTAGGAAAAGTAGATACGTTGGAGACGTATCAACTCTCCCAAGCTTAAACCTTTGCTTGTCCTCAAGCAATTCAGTTGATAAACTGAAAGTGAAAAAGAAAAACTTTTACGAACTCTTTTGCTCTTGTTTGCATAAATAAGCTTAAACATCACCCAGGTTTTCAGCCAACATTATAACTAACCATGCCGACAATAACTCTTAAAGATTATATTAACTCATATCAATGACATAATCAGCTAGCGAGCAATAATAAGATATCTCAAACGGCAACACGTTGTCAAAACAACCATGATATAATATGACAATAGTGGTATCTCGCTAGCCCTTTCTGAGACTGCAAAACATAAATGCATAGCACCTCCAAAGTTCAAGCAGCGACTAAACATTGTAATTCATGGTAGAAAAGATCCAGTCATGATGCACCCAACATTAGCTACACACAATGCATAAGTCATGACAGCTGTGCTCTCAGGTTCTAGCGCTTGTTTTAGAAGGTGATGACACAACATAAAAGTAAATAGATAGTCCCTTCGCAGAGGGAAGCAGTGATTTGCAGAGGTGCCAGAGCTCAATTTTTTTAAAATAGAGGTAAATGATATTTTGAGACATGCACCCTTCTCATTTACTTCACAACTATCAGTTATCAATATCTTCCATGCTAAGCACGCTAGTGGCGGTTCCCAAGCGATAAAAGAAAAGGTTTTGACTCCATTGGGAGTTTTTGTTTGATTATTTGAGAGATCATTTCTTTTGCAGTTTGGGACTGGGCATCCCTATTACCGCCCTTTTCTCGTGCGATGGCGAGTGAATAAACACTCGACCTGAGAATAACCCGCTTAGCATGGAAGATACCGACCACCTCCTGTCGTTCCATGAACGATCCAAGCACACAAAAGGGATATTTATTAGAAGTTTTTAGAGGTGGCACATGCAAATTTACTTAGGACGGCAGGGTAATACCGCATATAGGTAGGTATGGTGGACTCATCTGGAATAACTTTTGGGTTCAAGGTTTTTGATGTACAAGCAGAATTCCCACTTAGTACATGTGAAGGCTAGCAATTAGATTGAGAAGCGGCCAGCTAGAGAGCAAAACGGTCATAAACATGCATTATGCATAAGTAACATTGGACACTAGCATGAGTAGGATATGAACACCATGAACATAAATATCATAGAGGCTATGTTGGTTTTTGATTCAACTACATGCATGAACATGTGCCAAGTTAAGCCACTTGAACATTCATAGGAGGATACCATATCATCATACTACATCACAATCATTTTAACGCAATGTTGATATCCAAGATAAATCATTATCCACTCCCAGCTACTTATGCATGGCATGAGAAACTATAATCTCTAATTGTCATTGCAAACATGTTTAATCATAATGGGCTGAATCATGGATACTAGGTTAAACATATTTACACAAACAGAACAAGTCGAGTTCATACCCGTTTCTCTCTGCCACAACCAGTTCATCGAATGTCGTCATTATTGCCTTTCACTTGGACGACCGAATGATATGAAAATAATAATAGTGCAAGAGTGCCGTGGACTAAGCTGGAATCTGCAAACATTTTATTCAACAGGAGAAGACAAGGTAAAATGGGCTCTTTATTAGATCAACAATTATTCATATGAGAGCCACTCAACATTTTCATCGCGGTCTTCTCCATGGTGCAACTCAAATAGAAAGAAAACAAAGAGAAACATACTAAAATATTTTTGGAGTTTTTGGTTTTCTTGAAGCAAATAAAAGGGAAAAGCAAAAATGAGAAAAACTATTTACACGGGAAAGCTCCCAACAAGCAAAAGAAAAACAAGGAAATATTTTTGGGTTTTCTTTTTTTAATATTACTACTAAGCATGCATAGAGAGTAAATTAACTACAACTTTTTTTTTGATTTTTCTAAAGTTTTTCAAACACACAAGAAGAAAGCAAGAAAATAAAGCTAAGCATGGATGATACAATGAAAAAGTGTGAACACCGACAAATGGAATAAGTGGACATGAATGTAATGTCGGTGAGAAACACATACTCCCCCAAGCTTAGGCTTTTGGCCTAACTTGGTAAACAGTCAGTAGCCTGGATGGTAGTTGGGGTACTAAGGAGCGGGCATCCACTCATCCCACTGCTGAGGCTCCTCCGCTGCCTCTGCAGCAGCCTGATCATTCCAGTAGGCGATGATGTCTGCAGGCATAATCCTATATCCGCCCCTGGCAACAAAATCAAACAAAGCAGGAGCAGGCAATGGAATAATATCACGAGTCCTCACACTAAAAACCAGGTTATATGGAATAGGGATGTTAGGAGATTCGATATCAGTAAAATGGTGGTGATCCATGGCTGCACAGTCTAGGTAAACCTTGGTTAAAGGGTAATCATGATGGTGTATCTCAACATTAAAGTGAGCTGCCAAACGAGTAGCAAAAATCCCACCATGTATTTTACCCTTGGACTTATTAATGTGGAGGCGGCGAGCCACAATAGCTCCCAAGCTATAAGTGTTTCGCCCTCTAGTGCATGATGTAAAATAGCAAGGTCTGGTGAACTGAGTGCATCCACCTTGTCTCAAGCAAGCAAGCATTTTGCAATGAAAAGAGCAAAGTAATGAACAGCAGGAAAATGCAAGCCAACGGCAGTGATAGTTGACACCCCTCTCTCATCTCCGACTGTCAAGGTGCGATAAAAGGCCTCAAACTCTACTGGCCTAGGCTCAGCTAAACTCCCATCAGAAGGGATCATGCATATGTTACAAAATTCAGTAAGTGGTATCTGATGGTTTTCAGCATATAAATCAAACCGCACTTCAGGAGGATTATTCCTAGAAAGGAAAGTAAAACTTTGAACAAAAATGTTTGTGAGGATTTGATGCTGTTCACACTCATCTGCGATGAAGTCGGTGAGGCCGGCATTAGCAGCATATTGTGTGAACTCCTGAAGGATTCCATCCTCTTCCATGAACTGGGTGTGCGGCCATTCGCACGGCCGTACCTCCGCCAACCTCCGAGGATGGAGATCACTGTCAGAAGACTCCCCAATAACACCCTTGGAGTTCTTCTTAGTGGCAAACTTCCTAAAGATATTCATCCTTTTCCTATGAACAAAAATTCTGAAATTTTTAGTCCACAAATTTTTCTCAACGGAACTTCACAAAATTGATAGCAACTACTCATAGGGGTGCATAGAGGCCAAAGCAAGCATTCAAACTACTTAGAACTCTAAGAATTTAACATGCAAGCTCATCTACAACAGCACCAAGAGTAGCTAATTATTCAAAATATAAACCACTGAAACAAAAACTAATTGGACAAACGGTGGAGTCACATACCAAGCAACAATCCCCTGAAACAGTTTCGAAAACGGAGCTTCGAGCAAAGAGATCGAAATCTGCGGGTTTGAGAGCAAGAACACGGGAGAGAGAGCAATGGAGAATTTTTTTGGAGGTAAGTGATGATGTGGTGTGAAGGGATAAGTGAGGGGGCCCACGTGGGGACCACAACCCACCAGGGCGCGCCTGGGGGTCCTGGCGCGCCCAGGTGGGTTGTGCCCACCTGGTACACCTCCCTCTGATATTGTTTGCACCAGAAATTCTTAAATATTCAGAAAAAAATCGTATTAAATTTTCAGGGCTTTCTGAGAACTTTTATTTTTGGGACATTTTTTTATTGCACGGGAAATTCATAAAACAAACAAAACATGGCATTTTATTTTATTTAACTAATAAAAATGGAAAACAAAAGGTAGGGATAGAAGGTAGTGCTTACTAAATCCATCAACTTCATACCGCTAAAAATGATCCATTAATAAGGTTGATCAAGTCTTATTAACAACCACTTTCGATTAGCATGAAACCGAAGAACTTTCCTAAATCACTAAGTTACCTTAATGGGGATATGAATGTCCCCAACAATAAGCATTTCATATTTCTTTTTAATAGCAGGTAGAGGTATTTGAAAACTTCAAATAGTGATTGTCGGAGATTTTTCAATAACATTAATACCATTCACTTGGAATTGTTTCTTCGGGAAGTGCACCGTATGATCATTACCATTGATATGAAAAGTGACCTTGCTTTTATTGTAATCAATAACAGCCCCTGCTGTATTCAAGAAGGGTCTACCAAGGATAATCAACATGTTGTCATCCTCGGGCATCTCAAGTATAACAAAGTCAGTCAAAATAGTAACATTAGCAACAACAACGGGTACATCCTCACAAATACCGATAGGTATGGCCGTTGATTTATCAGCCATTTGCAAAGATATTTTAGTAGGTGTGAGTTTATTCAAGTCAAGTCTTTTATATAAAGAGAAAGGCATAACACTAACACCAGCTCCTAAATCACACAAAGCAGTTTTCATATAATTTCTTTTGATGGAGCAAGGTATAGTTGGTATTCCTGGATCTCCAAGTTTTTTAGGTAATCCATCTTTAAAAGTGTAATTAGCAAGCATAGTGGATATTTCAGCTTCCAGTATTTTTCTCTTATTGGTGATGATGTCTTTCATATACTTTGCATAAGGAGGCATTTTCAAGATATCAGTCAAGCGAGTACGCAAAAAGACTGGCCTCAGCATTTCAGCAAAGCGTTCAAATTCTTCATCATCTTTATTTTTAGTTGTCTTGGGTGGAAAAGCCATAGGTTTTTGAACCCACAGTTCTCTTTCTTTACCGTGTTTTCTAGCAATGAAGTCTCTTTTATCATATCTTTTATTCTTAGGTTGTGGGTTATCAAGATCAACAGGTGGTTCTATCTCAACATCATTATCTGGTTCTTTTTCATTGTTTGGTTGAGTATCTTCATGAACCTCATCATTATATTTTTCATTATCAGAAGGTGAGTGTTCATTACCAGATTGAGTTTCGGCATCTGAGATAGAAGTTTCATTATCATTATCAGGAGGTTTTTCTATTTCAGGTTCACTAGAAGCATGCAAAGTCCTATCATTTTTCTTCTTCCTTTTCTTTCTAGAAGGACTAGGTGCATCAGTGTTAACTCTTTGTGAATCTTGTTCAATTCTTTTTGGGTGTCCCTCGGGATAAAGTGGTTCCTGAGTCATTTTACCTCCTCTAGCTGCAACTCTAACAGCAAAGTCATGTATATTATTATTCATTTCATCAATCAATTCTCTTTGAGATTTAGCAACTTGTTCTAACAGAGTTTGAACCATAGAAGCATGCTTTCCAACACCTCTAACATCATTTGAGATTCTAAATAACAAGTCACTCAAGCGAGCGATCATATCAGAATTGTATTTCAATTGTTTCATAACATTTGCATTGAAGTGGTCTTTTTTCTAATGTAATTTTCAAACTCATAAAGGCATTGGCTAGGGTGCATATTGTGAGGATTGTCATTATCATTAAACTTCATTACAGAATTTAACTCTACCACCTTAGGCAATGGTGGTGTATTAAGCCCATGTATTTCTTCAATAGGAGGTAAATTTTTAACATCCTGAGCTTTAATACCTTTTTCCTTCATAGATTTCTTTGCCTCTTGCATATCTTAAGGACTCTGATATAATATACCCCTCTTCTTCGGAGTGGGTTTAACCGGTGGTTCAAGAAGAGTCCAATCATCATAATTTTTCAATATATTACTCAATAATTCTTCGCTTGTCCAACAATTCGTTTCCTGAAAATACAACCAACACAACTATCTAGGAAGTCCCTAGGAGCATTGGTTAGTCCATTGTAGAAGATATCAAGTATTTCATTTTTCTTAAGAGGATGATCAGGCAAAGCATTAATTAATTGGCAAAGCCTCCCCCAAGCTTGTGGGAGACTCTCTTCTTTAATTTGAACAAAGTTAAATATTTCTTGTAAAGCAACTTGTTTCTTATGAGTAGGGAAATATTTTTCAGAGAAGTAATAAATCATATCCTGGGGACTATGCACACAGCTAGGATCAAGAGTATTGTACCAAGCTTTAGCATCACCCTTTAATGAGAAATGAAATAATTTGAGAATAAAGTAATAGTGAGTCTTCTCATCATGAGTAAAAAGGGTGGCAATGTCATTCAACTTAGTAAGATGTGCCACAACAGTTTCAGTTTCATAACCATGGAAAGGATCAGATTCAACCAAAGTAATTAACTATGGGTCGACAGAGAATTCATAATCCTTATCATCAATAAAGATAGGTGAAGTAGCAAACTTAGGATCATATTGCATTCTAGCATTCAAAGATTTTTCTTTATACTTGCATAATAATTTTTCTAGATCATCTCTATCCTTACAAGCAAGAATATCTCTAGTTGTTTCCTCATTCATAACATAACCTTCCGGTATCTTAGGCAATTCATATATAGGAAGGCTAGTTCTAGCAGGTGTTTCAGGAGTTTTAGTTTCAAGCTCATCATCAGATTCAACAACATCATGTTGTATTACTTCAGCAATTTGTTCATCAAGAAAGTCACCAAGTGGCACATCATCATTATCAAGCAAGGTACTAGCCTCATCATAAGCATTATCCATAGCAGAAGTAGCATCATCAATAACTTGCGACATATCAGAATTAATAGCATGTGGTGGTGTTGCCAGTTTACTTATAACAGAAGGTGAATCTAAAGCAGAACTGGATGCCAGTTCCTTACCTCCCCTCGTCTTTGAGGAAAAATCTTAGTTTTAACATCCTTCAGATTCTTCGTAGTGATAAAGTGATAATAATCCCAAGTGACTCAACAAATATAGCTACGCTCCCCAACAACGACGCCAGAAAAAGGTCTTGACAACCCACAAGTATAGGGGATCACAATAGTTTTCGAGGGTAGAGTATTCAACCCAAATTTATAGATTCGACACAAGGGGAGCCAAAGAATATTTGAAGGTATTAGCAGCTGAGTTGTCAATTCGACCACACCTGGAGATTAATTATCTGCAGCAAGTAATCAGTAGCAAAGTAATATGATAGTTTTGATAGTAGTGACGGCAGTAACAGTAACGTAACTGTGATAGCAGTAATTTTGTAGCAAGTGTAAGAATGATGATAGCAGTAGTAACTTAGCAAGAACAATATAAGATAAATTCGTAGGCATTGGATCGGTGACTTGTTGGATGATATTCATCATGAGACAGTTATAACCTAGGGCGATACGGCACTAGCTCCAGTTCATCAATATAATGTAGGCATATATTCTGTAAATAGTCATACGTGCTTATGTAAAGAACTTGCATGACATCTCTTGTCCTACCCTCCTGTGGCAGCGGGGTACTATAGGAAACTAAGGGATATTAAGGCCTCCTTTTAATAGAGAACCGGAACAAAGCATTAACTCATAGTGAATACATGAACTCCTCAAACTACGGTCATCACCGGGAGTGGTCCCGACTATTGTCACTCTTGGGTTGCCGGATCATAACACGTAGTAGGTGACTATAACTTGCAAGATCGGATCTAGAACATGGATATAATTGTGATAACATAAACGGTTCAGATCTGAGTTCATGGCACCCGGGCCCAAAGTGACAAGCATTAAGCATGGCAAAGTCATAACAACATCAATCTTAGAACATAGTGGATACTAGGGATCAAGCCTTACCAAAACTAACTGGATTACATGATGACTCTCATCCAATTCCTCACCGACCAGCGAGCCTACGAAGGAATTACTCACTCCTGGTGGGGAGCATCATGGAATTGGTGATGGAGAGGGGTTGGTGATGACGAAGAACGAAGATCCCCCTCTCCGGAGCCCCAAACGGACTCCAGATCTAGCCACCCGATGAAGAACAGGAGGGGACGGCGGCTTCGTCTCGTGGATGGCAATAATTCTTTCTCCCTCATTTTTTTCTGGAAAAATAGGATTTTATAGCGTCGGTTTCAGGGTCTGTGGGGCCACCAGGTGGGGACAACCCACCTGGGCGCGCCAGGAGGGGGGAGGGCGCCCTGGTGGGTTTTGCCCACCCAGGTGCCCCCCTCCGGTGGGTCTTAGCTCTAGAAATTCTTATTTATTGTATAAAAAGTCCTCGCAAAGTTTTGTTCCATTCCGAGAACTTTTATTTCTACACAAAAACAACACCATGGTAGTTCTGCTGAAAACAACGTCAATCCGGGGTTAGTTTCATTCAAATCATGCAAATTAGAGTCCAAAACAAGAGGAAAAGCGTTAGGAAAAGTAGATACGTTGGAGACGTATTAGGGCTCATCATCGCTTCCTCATAGTTCGTAGGTTCATCATGGTCTAGTAACATGACTTCCAGGACAGGATTACCATACCACTCTGGTGCGGAACGTGCTCTGGTTGACCTATGAGGTTTGGTAGTAACTTGATCTGAAGTTTCATGATCATTATCATTAGCTTCCTCTCTAGTTGGTGTAGGCATTACGGGAACAGTTTTCTGTGATGAGCTACTTTCCAATTCGAGAGAAGGTACAATTACCTCATCAAGTTCTACTTTCCTCCCACTCACTCCTTTTGAGAGAAACTCCTTCTCTAGAAAGGATCCATTCTTAGCAACAAAGATTTTGCCTTCGGATGTGTGATAGAAGGTGTACCCAATAGTTCCTTTTGGTATCCTATGAAGACACATTTCTTCGATTTGGGTTCGAGCTTATCAGGCTGAAGCTTTTTCACATAAGCATCGCAACCCCAAACTTTAAGAAACAACAGCTTAGGTCTCTTGCGAAACCACAGTTCATACGGTGTCGTCTCAGCGGATTTAGATGGTGCCCTATTTAATGTGAATGCAGCTGTCTCTAATGCATAACCCCAAAAAGATAGTGGTAAATCGATAAGAGACATCATAGATCATACCATATCTAATAAAGTACGGTTATGACGTTCGGACACACCATTACGCTGTGGTGTTCCAGGTGGCGTGAGTTGTGAAACTATTCCACATTGGTTTAAATGAAGGCCAAACTCGTAACTCAAATATTCGCCTCCGCGATCAGATCGTAGAAACTTTATTTTCTTGTTACGATGGTTCTCCACTTCACTCTGAAATTATTTGAAGTTTTCAAATGTTTCAGACTTGTGTTTCATTAAGTAGATATACCTATATCTTCTCAAATCATCTGTAAAGGTCAGAAAATAAAGATACCCGCCGCGAGCCTCAACACTCACCGGACCGCATACATCGGTATGTATTATTTCCAATAAGTCATTAGCTCGCTCCATTGTTCCGGAGAACGGAGTTTTAGTCATCTTGCCCATGAGGCATGGTTCGCAAGTATCAAATGATTCATAATCAAGTGATTCCAAAAGCCCATCTGCATGGAGTTTCTTCATGCGCTTTACACCAATATGACCTAAACGGCAGTGCCACAAATATGTTGCACTATCATTATCAACTTTGCTTCTTTTGGCATCAATATTATGAACATGTGTATCACTACGATCGAGATTCAATATACCATTTACATTAGGTGTATGACCATAGAAGGTTTTATTCAGGTAAATAGAACAACAATTATTCTCTGACTTAAATGAATAACTGTATCGTAATAAACATGATCCAATCATATTCATGCTCAACGCAAACACCAAATAACATTTATTTAGGTCCAACACTAATCCCGAAGGTAGAGAGAGTGTGCGATGGTGATCTTATCAAACTTGGAATCACTTCCAACACACATCGTCACCTCACCCTTAACTAGTATCTCTTCATTTTGCAACTCCTGTTTCGAGTTACTAATCTTAGCAGCTGAACCAGTATCAAATACCGAGGGGTTGCTATAAACACTAGTAAAGTACACATCAATAATATGCATATGAAATATACCTTTGTTCACTCTGCCATCCTTCTTATCCGCCAAGTATTTGGGGTAGTTCTGCTTCCAGTGGCCATTTCCTTTGCAATAGAAGCACTTAATTTCAGGCTTGGGTCTAGCTTTGGGCTTGTTCACGAGAGTGGCAACTTGCTTGCCATTCATCTTGAAGTTCCCTTTCTTTCCCTTGCCATTTTTCTTGAAACTAGTGGTCTTGTTAACCATCAACACTTGATGCTATTTCTTGATTTCTACCTTCGCAGATTTCAGCATCGCGAAGAGCTTTGGAATCATTTTCATCATCCCTTACATTTTATAGTTCATCACGAAGTTCTAGTATCTTGGTGATAGTGACTAGAGAACTTTGTCAATCACTATCTTATCTGGAAGATTAACTCCCACTTGATTCAAGTGATTATAGTACCCAGACATTCTGAGCACATGCTCACTAGCTGAGCTATTGTCCTCCATCTTGTAGGCAAAGTATTTGTCAAAGGTCTCATACCTCTTAACATGGGCACGAGTCTAAAATACCAATTTCAACTCTTGGAACATCTCATATGCTCCGTGGCATTCAAAACCTTTTTGAAGTCCCGGTTCTAAGCCGTAAAGCATGGTGCACTAAACTATCAACTAGTCATCATACCGAGCTTGTCAAACGGTCATAACGTTTGCATCAGCTCCTGCAACAGGTCTGTCACCTAGCAGTGCATCAAGGACATACTTCTTCTGTGCAGCAATGAGGATAATCCTCAGATCACGGGCCCAGTCCGCATTATTGCTACTATCATCTTTCAACTTAGTTTTCTCTAGGAACATATCAAAAATAAAACAGGGGAGCTAAACGCAAGCTATTGATCTACAACACAGATATGCAAATACTATCAGGACTAAGTTCATGATAAATTAAGTTTAATTAATCATATTACTCAAGAACTCCCACTTAGATAGACATCCCTTGAGTCATCTAAATGATCACGTGATCCTGAAGGTGCATTATATCGACTAGAGGGGGGTGAATAGGCGATTTTTACAAATTCGTCACCGAGGAATTTCAGGGTGAGGAAATTCCTAAGCAACGAACTACTTAGCAGCGGAATAAGTACTCAGATGCAAGCATAACAGAGCAGTAGCATAGTCATCATGATGAAATGAAAACAAGCACATAGTACAAGTAGCGTAAACACAGGATAAGCAGGCTGAAGCCAAACTGACTGAAGAATTTGGATTGAGGAAATTGAGAAAGTCTTCAGTCAAAGTTTTCAAACAGTAACGATCAAGTACTACAACACAGAAATGAGGAAATGAAAGGGTTGAGGAAATAGAACTAGTAGCTCGATGAAGACAGTGATTTGGTAGACCAGTTCCAACTGATGTGACAGTCGTACGTCTGGTTGGAGCGGCTAGGTATTTAAACCTGAGGACACACAGTCCCGGACACACAGTCCTCACCGTATTCTCCTTGAGCTAAGGTCACACAGACCTCGCCTAATCACTCGTGGTAAGTCTTCAGGTGACTTCCAAACCTTCACAGACTCGGTCACTCGGCGATCCACAATTTCCTCTTGGATGCTCTAGACCATGACGCCTAATCGTCCGGTGGATGCACAGTCCTCAAAGGTAACAAGCGTCGGTTCCACACAGGAACAATCTCTTCAGTGATGCTCAATCACTTTGGGTTTGTAGTTTTGGATTAGGGTTTTCCTCACTTGATGATTTTTGCTCAAAGTCCTCGGAGGATGGAGAAGCGCCGGCATTGTTGGGGTCGCCCATTGAAGTAGGGCCTGCCGTAGTGTCGTTCAAGTGTTCGGCTTCGTCTGTGTCTCGAGATGAAGAATATGAACTGGCAACCAAGTGAGGAACTTTGACCTTCTTGAATTTCTTCGAAGGTGGCTGAGACCAGTCAAAGTCCTGCTTGAAACCCATCTGCTTGAGATCTTCAACCCAGGTGCGATCAAAAACTTCATGCAGGTAGTAATGGTTCTTCTTCATAGTGTTTTGTGTGTTTATCATATTCTGAAGAATTGAACCAACCTGACACTTGACCCACTTGTGATTGCGATCGACCTTCTGATGAAGACAGAGGAGAAGCTCACGATCAGTCATCACCCGTGGAGCAGTGGCTTGAGGATTTTGCTTTGAAGCATTTGCAGAAGTATCATGTGTGGCAGAGTCATCATTGGTGGAATAATAAGCAGCTTTGCGAAACTGTCCATCCAATGGACGAGTGCCTTCATCAATAACAGCAGCCTTTGCAGAAGTATCTTCAACGCTTGCCTCTTCAACTGTGAACTGAGGCATGGGCGATGATACCAGCCGAGTTGAAGGGATATTAGCCACTTCAATTTCTTCATCCAACTGCTCTGACGTAGCAGCAGAAGGATCTTCTTCATCTGATTCACTTGGAATCACATATTCCTCACCAAAGGGAACTATCTCCTTTGATGGCATGCTTGATAATGGAACATCATCTATGGGATTTGCATAGGAGCTTGTCAAAGTCTTTGATTTCTTCGGAGCTGAAGACTCTGAGGAAGCAGATGCTTTCCTTTCTTCACAGCTGCTCGCTCCGCAGCCTTGGTTTTGTTCGCTTTTGATGCAGAAGGAAGGTTAGAACTTGTCGTCTGTGCAAGAGGAGCAGAAGAAATTGGTGCAATTTCTTCAGGCGCAACTGATGCAGTTGCCCTGGCATGTTCGGTTTCTTCAGGCGCAGTAGCAGATGCTTCAACTGGCCTGGCTTGATCTTCAGGCGCAACACCAGAGGTTGCCCTGGCAGGTTCTTCAGTGGCTGGAATATCTTCATCAGCCCTGGTACTTTCAGAATGATCCACAGCCTGATTTTCATCAGGTGTGCTTGCATGTTCTTCAGTTGGCTGCACAGATGCTTCAACCTAAGGAATTTCATGTTGTGTTGAAGCTGCAAAATTTGAGGTAAATCCCTTCGCCATTCTGACGAATCTGACTTTGGCTCCTAGCCAATCTGCACGGTATGCGTCAAATTCATCACTGAGTGCTTTGATCTCAGTTTGCATGGCCACAAGTTCATCGGGAGACATTTTGACAACATTCTTCTTCAAAAAACACTCCTTCTTGTACCGAGCTTTCTTTAGTTGCCTGGCCTTTTCAAACTTCCATTTTTCTTCGCCTATGAAGGTTGTCAACATATGACTTTGGCCAAGTGTGAGATTTAACTCAGTCATAGGAGTGTTGGGGTCCTTGTGCCAAAGATCAGTGAAGTCCAGGATCAGCTTGGGATCCAGCAGAAGAGGCACATTACTGCCTTTTGCTCTAGCGGCCCTTTGATGTCTGTCTCTGATGATTCTTCATCATCAGCTTCGTCTTCACTAGACGGCACATGGAAGGCAACCTGCTTCTTGTGAGGACTTGGCGTTGTGCCTCGTCCAGCAGTGGCCTTTGTCTTCAGCAAAGTTGGGCCAGTTGAGGACTGAGGAGGAGCTGAAGAACTTGCAGATGCTCCTGAAGCAATTGAGATACCAGTGGTCCTTTGGCAAGAGGCGAGGTGCGCAGGTGCCGAGGACTTTGTAGCATCAGTTGAAGGTTTTGCAACAGTGGGGACTGGAGCTGCTTGAGGAATATGCCGCGAGGGCTTTAATGAGCTTGGCCGTGAGGGCATTGCTGAGGAACTGGGCTTGTGAGCAGGCTTCTTTGGCATAGCCTTCTCAGGCTTGCTAGCAGAGGCCTCAGCAGCGGTAGCAGCAGAATCTTCGTTGAATTTCTTCACTGGTTCTTTGCCCATTTTGGCCAACTTAGCTTGCCGCTTTGCCCATTCCTTGGGAAATTCCTCACCTCTTCTGATGCTAGAGGGATCAACTTCTTGGCCTGGTGCCAATGGAGGTCTTGGGCATGGAGGGTGTACGGCGAATTTCTTCATGTACTTGGGAGTCACATATCTGTACTCCCTCCATTCTCTGGCCCATCTCCTCTCTATTCTCTGAATGTGCACCTTACGCTGATTTTTGGTCTCCTTGCCATGTTTGGCTTCATCAGGAGTGCAATATTCCTCATATATGTCATCAGCGATCTCAAAAGCGTGTTAGCTTCTGGTCTCTTGCCTCCCTTTTGAGGTCTTTTTCCATCAGCCATTTTCTTCAGCTGAGGATTTTGAACAATAGAATTCTCTGACGAGGTATGCAATTTGTCTTCAAGGAACGCTGCAAATGAGTTAAGTTGATGAGAACCTAGAGATTCAGCAGCGGACATGTGTACCTGTGAACAGAGCATAGGTGCGAAGAATTTGGAGAGGTCATATGCGTTCTCAGAAGTTTTTCAAAAGAACCAAGTTTGAGGAATTTGACCAGGTGTGTCTTGAGGAATTTCACTAAGCGGTCTTCGACTTAGGTTCCAGAGTTGTATAGATTGTAAATCCACACAATTTAGGAATCTTGAAGAAAAACACTACTTAGAGAAACAAATAAAGAACAGATGCATGTGTGGTGTTTAAGAGTGTACAAGTTGAAGAATAAACACCTTTTGAAGATTTTGTGGAAATCATCAGAATCAACAAGGGTAGTAAAAATAAATTTTATTTACCCTTGACGAAGAACACGACGAACTGGGAGTAGAAGTTGAGAAGTTCGTCCATTCAGATCTTCCACGCCCTAACTTGGCGGCGGAAGACAGCTACGGCGGCGGCGAAGTGAAGATTTCCGCGGCCGGCGCGAGTACGACGGCGACGAGGTCGAGGCAGTGAAGCTCTTCCTCACCGGCGACGATGGAGAGTAGCAGCAGCGCTAGGTTAGAGAGCTCGAGCGAGGGGAGTGAGGTCGAGCGGGGTAAATGAGGTAAGTGGAGGGTGAGGGGTATTTATAGCCGAGGTGAAAAACCGCTCGTCCGCGGAAAATGGACGAACGTGCCCCCGACCCTTGTCATCCTAGCGACATGTGTCACCCACGTACTATGTAGTGGAGATCGTGTTAGATCGTGGGTGAGTATTTTAATCTTATCATGGGATGCAGAACGGTTTGAGCGGCAAAAGCCAAAAATTCAGATAAGAATATTTTAAAGTTACATTCGCAAATTCTTCAGCTGACAAGGACACAGTGAAGATTCTGAACGGGTTTCAAATAGAACGCACATGAAGAATTTGTGACTAGACTGGGTTGAGTTTAGCATAGAGGGGGACGGGTCCGATCACATTCACTTAGCAGAAAAGTCAACTTGAAGAATTAGCAATAAGTGAATTCTGTAGAGGACTGAAAACTCAAATGTATATATAGTCAATGAAGAAAAAAGCCGGAAGAGTGCAGACTTGCAAAGTTGACGAATTTGAACAACTGAGGAATTTCAGAAACTGAAGAAAAACTCAAATTGAAGATTTTTAACTTTTGGTTGTGGCATGACCCACCGTATAAGAATGATGATTTCAGACGCCGCGTACAATTGTCGTAGGGCTCTGAGAATCAAATTCTTTGTTAATTTCTTCACACTTAGAGGGTTAGTCTTCATTGATTGAAGAAAAACGTTACTTCGTGTGTTGCACATCTAAGTCATCAATTCTGCATAAGTGTTAGGATGTGTGTCCTTTTCAAAGAACATTCGAAGATTCTAAGATATTTAGCTCACACCGCAACTTGCTAAATCTCTTCTCATCCAAGGGCTTT
Source organism: Triticum aestivum (assembly GCF_018294505.1). Lineage (NCBI taxonomy): Eukaryota > Viridiplantae > Streptophyta > Magnoliopsida > Poales > Poaceae > Triticum > Triticum aestivum. The sequence goes on from NC_057796.1 coordinate 111,251,516, forward strand.
GTGAAGATAACGGCTAGCTGTTCTTCAGTCTTCACGTGCTCGATAGAGATGTCGCCCTTCAACACATGATCTCGAAGAAAATGATGACGAATCTGGATGTGCTTTGACTTCGAGTGCTGAACTGGGTTATGAGCAATTTTGATGGCACTCTCATTGTCACAGTAGAGAGGCACATTGATGTCGTAGTCCTTGAGGGTTTGCTTCATCCATAGCAATTGAGCACAACACGAACCAGCAACAATATACTCAGCTTCAACAATAGAGAGTGATACGCGGTTCTGCTTCTTCGAGGACCAACATACTAAGGATCGTCCGAGGGAATGGCATGTGCCTGATGTTGACTTGCGGTCCACACGATCACCAGCATATTCAGAGTCAGAATATCCAATGAGATCAAAAGTCGAGCCCTTGGGATACCACAATCCAAGTGTTGGAGTGTGAGCTAGATATCGAAGAATATGCTTCACAGCCTTATGGTGTGATTCCTTCGGTGTAGCTTGAAAACGGGCACACATGCAAACACTAAGTATAATATCTGCCCTAGATGCACATAGATACAATAAGGAGCCAATCATGGAGCGGTTTACCTTTTGATTACTATTTTCATCAATGCATAGATGGCCATTTGTGGGCATAGGGATTTTGACGCCTTTGCAATCTTGCATGCCGAATTTCCTCAATACATCCTTGAGGTATTTCTCTTGAGATATGAAGATGTCGTTGTGCTGTTGACGAATTTGAAGACCTAAGAAGAATTTCAATTCTCCCATCATAGACATTTGATATTCCTCACTCATCATATAGGCAAATTCATCACTGTAACATTGGTCAGTACAGCCAAAGATAATATCATCAACATATATTTGGCACATGAATAGTTCATCATCATAGGTTTTGGTGAAAAGAGTTGGGTCAAGTGAACCGGGTTTGAAACCTTTCTTCATGAGGAATTCCTTCAAAGTATCATACCACGCCCGAGGGGCCTGCTTGAGGCCATAGAGGGCCTTGTTGAGTCTGGAGACTTTGTCAGGATGCTTTGGATCTTCAAAACCTAGGGGTTGAGCAACATATACTTCTTCCTCAAGCTTACCATTGAGGAATGCACTTTTCACATCCATTTGATATAAGATGGTATTATTATGGTTAGCATAAGCAAGCAATATGCAGATAGCCTCAAGTCTAGCAACAGATGCAAAAGTTTCATCAAAATCAATTCCTTCAACTTGTGTGTAGCCTTGAGCTACAAGCCGTGCCTTATTCCTCACCACAAGGCCATTTTCATCTTGCTTGTTGCGGTAGATCCATTTGGTGCCGATGATATTGCGCTTGTGTGGGTCTGGTCGCTTGACAAGTTCCCAGACATTGTTGAGCTCGAACTAATGTAATTACTCTTGCATCGCTTGAATCCACTCAGGCTCCAGAAATGCCTCATCTACTTTGGTGGGCTCTGTGATAGAGACAAAAGCAAAGTGCCCACAAAAGTTAGACAAATGTGAAGCCTTTGAGCGTGTGAGAGGATCTGTTGCATTGATGTCGTTGACGATTTTCTCGATCTGCACTTCATTTGCAACGCGAGGATGAGCGGGTTGACGACGTTGAGTTGGCTCAACATTTTCTTCAGAGCCATTTTCCTCAGGTGCACCAGCATGATGTTCTTCATGTTCTAGAATGACTTCTTCAGCAGATTCTTCGGTAGGAATGACATCCTCAGTAGCCTTGAGCTTGATGGATTCCTGAGGTGACATTTCATCTAGCACAGGAGATAGGTGCTCTCTTTGCGAGCCATTAGTTTCATCGAACCGCACATCAACAGTTTCAACAACCTTGTGATGAACGCTGTTGAAGACTCTGTAGGTGTGCGAGTCCTTTCCGTAACCAAGTATAAAACCTTCAAGTGCTTTCGGTGCAAATTTAGAATTGTGACGAGGATCCCTAATCCAGCATTTAGCACCAAAGACTTTGAAATAACTCACATTGGGTTTCTTGTCAGTGAGGAGTTCATATGGGGTCTTTTTGAAGAATTTGTGAAGATATACCCTATTGATGATGTGGCATGCAGTATCAATTGCCTCAGGCCAGAAATGACGAGGCGTCTTATATTCATCAAGCATAGTGCGAGCCATCTCAACAAGAGTCCTGTTCTTGCGCTCCACGACGCCATTTTGCTGAGGAGTATAAGGAGCAGATAACTCGTGAGTAATGATACGTCTCCAACGTATCTATAATTTATGAAGTATTCATGCTATTATATTATCTGTTTTGGATGTTTATGGGCTTTACTAAACACTTTTATATTATTTTTGGGACTAACCTATTAACTGGAGGCCCAGCCCAAATTGCTGTTTTCTTGCCTATTTTAGTGTTTCGAAGAAAAGGAATATCAAACGGAGTCCAAACGGAATGAAACCTTTGGGAGAGTTATTTTTGGAACGGAAGCAATCCAGGAGACTTGGAGGAGACGTCAGGGAAGCTTCGAGGAAGCCACGAGGTAGGGAGGCGCGCCCTACCCCCTGGGCGCGCCCCCACCCTCGTGGGCCCCTCGTGGCTCCCCTGACCAACTTCTTTCGCCTATATATGTCCATATACCCTAAAAACATCAGAGAGCACAATAGATCGGGAGTTCCGCCGCCGCAAGCCTCTGTAGCCACCAAAAACCAATCGGGACCCTGTTCCGGCACCCTGCCGGAGGGGGGATCCCTCATCGGTGGCCATCTTCATCATCCCGGCGCTCTCCATGACGAGGAGGGAGTAGTTCACCCTCGGGGCTGAGGGTATGTACCAGTAGCTATGTGTTTGATCTCTCTCTCGTGTTCTTGATTTGGCACAATCTTGATGTATCGCGAGCTTTGCTATTATAGTTGGATCTCATGATGTTTCTCCCCCTCTACTCTCTTGTAATGGATTGAGTTTTCCCTTTGAAGTTATCTTATCGGATTGAGTCTTTAAGGATTTGAGAACACCTGATGTATGTCTTGCATGTGCTTATCTGTGGTGAAAATGGGATATCACGTGATTCACTTGATGTATGTTTTGGTGATCAACTTGCGGGTTCCGTGACCTCGTGAACTTATGCATAGGGGTTGGCACTCGTTTTCGTCTTGACTCTCTGGTAGAAACTTTGGGGCACTCTTTGAAGTACTTTGTGTTGGTTTGAATAGATGAATATGAGATTGTGTGATGCATATCATATAATCATACCCACGGATACTTGAGGTGACATTGGAGTATCTAGGTGACATTAGGGTTTTGGTTGATTTGTGTCTTAAGGTGTTATTCTAGTACGAACTCCATGATAGATCGAACGGAAAGAATAGCTTCGTGTTATTTTACTACGGACTCTTGAATAGATCGATCAGAAAGAATAATTTTGAGGTGGTTTCGTACCCTACAATAATCTCTTCTTTTGTTCTCCGTATTAGTGACTTTGGAGTGACTCTTTGTTGCATGTTGAGGGATAGTTATATGATCTAATTATGTTATTATTGTTGAGAGAACTTGCACTAGTGAAACTATGAACCCTAGGCCTTGTTTCCTAGCATTGCAATATCGTTTGTGCTCACTTTTATCAATAGTTACCTTGCTGTTTTTATATTTTCAGCTTACAAAAACCTTTATCTACCATCCATATTGCACTTGTATCACCATCTCTTCGCCGAACTAGTGCACCTATACAATTTACCATTGTATTGGGTGTGTTGGGGACACAAGAGACTCTTTGTTATTTGGTTGCAGGGTTGTTTCAGAGAGACCATCTTAAACCTACGCCTCCCACGGATTGATAAACCTTAGGTCATCCACTTAAGGGAAATTTGCTACTGTCCTACAAACCTCTGCACTTGGAGGCCCAACAACGTCTACAAGAAGAAGGTTGCGTAGTAGACATCAAGCTCTTTTCTGGCGCCGTTGCCGGGGACGTGAGTGCTTGAAGGTATATCTTTAGATCTTGCAATCAAATCTTTTAGTTTCTTGTTTTATCACTAGTTTAGTTTATAAAAGAAAACTACAAAAAAAATTTGGAATTGAGGGTGCCTCATATGCTTCATCTTTTTAATGTCTTTCATGAAAATAAGGATTCCGATAATTGTGCTCAATTGCTAGAGGAAGAATGCGTTAAAATGTTTGGCACTAAATATGTGAATGATGAGCATGATTGCAATGTTGTTAGTATGAATTCTTTGAATACCCATGATGCTAATGATATGCAAAGCCACAAGCTTGGGGATGCTATGTCTAATCAAGATGATATGTTTAGTCCCCCAAGTTTTGATGAGCAAATTTATTATGATGAAAGCATGCCTCCTATTTATGATGATTCTTGTGATGACATGTATGCTATAAAGAATAAATATAACCATGAAACTTGTCATCATGATTTTAATTTTCAATTGGATTATGCTTCACATGATAGTTATTTTGTTGAGTTTGCTCCCACTACTATTGATGAGAATAAATTTGCTTATGTGGAGAGTAGTAAAATTTCTATGCTTGTAGATCATGAAAAGAATGCTTTATATGCTGGATATATTGTTCAATTTATTCATGATGCTACTTAAAATTATTATGAGGGAGGAATATATGCTTGTAGGAATTGCAATAATTTCAAGTTTCCTCTCTATGTTCTTAAAATCTTGAAGTTATGCTTGTTTTGCCTTCCTATGCTAGTTGATTATTGTTCTCATAAGTTGTTTGCTCACAAAATCCCTATGCATAGGAAGTGGGTTAGACTTAAATGTGCTAGTCATATTCTTCATGATGCTCTCTTTATGTTTCAATTCTTATCTTTTATGTGAGCATCATTGAAATCATCATGCCTAGCTAGGGGCGTTAAACGTTAGCGTTTGTTGGGAGGCAACCCAATTTTATTTTCGTTCCTTGCTTTTTGTTCCTGTTTAGTAATAAATAAATCATCTAGCCTCTGGTTAGATGTGGTTCTATGTTTTGATTAGTGTTTGTGCCAAGTAAGACCTATAGGATCTTCTTGGATGATAATTATTTGATCTTGCTGAAAAGGACAGAAACTTTATGCTCACGAATTTTTTTTTTAAAAAATCACCAGAAAGTGATAAAATACTGATTCCAATTGCAGTAGATCAATAATCAAATTATCTAAGTCGTCCTATTTTGGAAGATTTTTCTGAGTTCCTGAAGTTTGCGTTTGATGCAGATTATTACAGACTGTTCTGTTTTTGACAGATCCTGTTTTCTATGTGTTGTTTGCTTATTTTGATGAATCTATGAGTAGTATCGGAGGGTATGAACCATAGAGAAGTTGGAATACAGTAGATATTACATCAATATGAATTTGGAGTGAGTTGACAACAGTACCTAAGTGGTGGTTTTATTTTCTTATACTAACGGAGTTTATGAGTTTTCTGTTGAGTTTTGTGTTGTGAAGTTTTCAAGTTTTGGGTAAAGATTCGATGGACTATGGAATAAGGAGTGGAAAGAGCCTAAGCTTGGGGATTCCCAAGGCACCCCAAGGCAATATTCAAGGACGACCAAGAGCCTAAGCTTGGGGTTGCCCCGGAAGGCATCCCCTCTTTCGTCTTCGTTCATCGGTAACTTTACTTGGAGCTATATTTTTATTCCCCACTGTCGGTATCAAAACCGGCGGATCTCGGGTAGGGGGTCCCGAACTGTGCGTCTAGGATCGATGGTAACAGAAGACGGGGGACACGATGTTTACCCAGGTTCGGGCCCTCTCTATGGAGGTAATTCCCTACTTCCTACTTGATTGATCTTGATGAATATGAGTGTTACAAGAGTTGATCTACCACGAGATCGTAATGGCTAAACCCTAGAAGTCTAGCCTATGTGAGTATGGTAATGAATCTGTCCTATCCGGACTATGCTCTCCGGTTTATATAGACACCGGAGAGATATAGGGTTACATGAGGTCGGTTACATAGGAGGAAATCTTCATAATAGGTCGCCTAGCTTGCCTTCCACGCCAAGTAGAGTCCAATCCGGACACGGGTATTGTCTTCGGCGTTCGTATCTTCACAACCCATCAGTCCGGCCCATGTTTAACAGGCCGGACGACCGAGGACCCCTTAGTCCAGGACTCCCACAGTAGCCCCTGAACCTGGCTTCAATGACGAGGAGTCCGGCGCGCAGATTGTCTTCGGCATTGCAAGGCGGGTTCCCCTCCTTCCGAACTCCAAGATAGTCTTCGGACGTGATGATTGTATCCGGACCTGTTACACACCATGCACAACCGCAGAGAGAATATATATATCTTACACGAGTTCCATCCGCTGACAGCTTTCTGCAATGTGACAAGACGTCCGTTTGGTCACAATTTCGAACCGTTTATCCCACATTTCAAGACGCGGTTGCTATTGGCACGTCTTGTCGAAGCAGAGATCGTGTCCCCTTATTGCGGGATTCTCATCAATGCGGGCATGGGTAACCCAACCGTGCCATTTACACAGCCCTTGGGAATAGGCGAATCTCAAGGCGAGTGAGGAGGCGTTTTATATTTGCTGCCTTTATAAGGGGATAAGGATTCCCCTTCCTCTTCTCGCGCTTTCTCTCTGTCTCTGCCTTCCCAATCTCGAGCTCCAGCGCCCCAGTTTCAATCTCCTTCCCACTCCAGCAACCATGTCCGGATCCAGTGGTCAGGGCAAATGGATGGTCTCCTCCGTCACGGAGGAGGACATTACTGAGCTCCGGGCGGCCGGATATTTGGCTAAGGAGATCGCCCACCGCCTACCGGCCGAGGGACAGATCGTCCCCATGCCGGAGCCCACAGAGAGGGTGGTATTCCTCCCCCATTTCTTCCGCGGGCTAGGGTTTCCACTCCACCCCTTCGTCCGTGTGTTAATGTATTATTACAGGGTAGATTTTCATGATGTGTCCCCGAATTCCTTCCTCAACATCTCGGTGTTTATCGTCGTGTGCGAGGCCTTCCTCCGCATCCAACCCCACTTTGGGCTGTGGCTCAAAGTCTTCAACGTGAAGCTGAAGGTGGTGGATGGCCAACACGCGGAGTGCGGAGGGGCAATGGTGAGCAAATTGTCCAACGTTTCCTGGCCCAAAGGCACCTTCGTGGATACGGTAAAGGAGTGGAAGAAGCAGTGGTTCTACATCACAGAACCACGCGGCACCACCTGGGCCGCAGCTGCCGAATTCCGCTCCAGCGCTCCTATGCGACTCACCTCCTGGGTCGAGAAGAGTCCGGACTGGTGTTCTCCTGACGAGCTGATAGCGCTGCAGACGCGCGTTCAGAGCATGGTAACCAAGAGCGTCAAGCTTGTTGATGTGATCCAGGTGATGTTAGTTCGCCGAATCCGTCCATGCCAGCGCCGAAGCCGCCCGCTGTGGGAGTTCAATCCAAAGAAGCGCCGGACCCTGGCGAGGCTCTTCGAGACTACGCACGAAGGCGCAGGGAAATTGCTCTTCAAGGGCAATGAAAAACCACCGGCCACAGATTCAGACCATGGTCACGGTTGTACACACCCCGCCAGCAAGGTATGTTATTTCGAATGAGTCCTCAACCTAATTGTTTCAAGGATGATGTCTGAGCTTTTATTACTTCTCTTTCAGGACTGGACGGAGAGGGCGAAGCGGATCCAGTGTCCGGCTCCGCTGCCCGAAGAACCAGTCATCCTGCGCTTGGCGGAGATGCTAGTACGGGCGCCATATTTGGCGCCGGAGAAGAAGGCCAAGAAGAAGGCAAAGGGGCCAAGAGTGGCCTCCGTCGTAAGGGTACTTCGGACGCGGCGTCCGAAGACGACGAAACTCATTCATCTGTCCCTGAGGACAAATGGGGAAGAGGAGGAGGAGGAAGAAAACAATCCTCCCCCTGAGGAGAGGAAGAAGAAGAGGGTGGCTCCGGTGCATCTGGAGGTGGAGGCGCCCGAAAAGGGAAAGGGCGTTCCGGCGGCCAACACCACGTGGGACGTTGACAGTAGTCCGGAACGACACCCCCGCACAAAGCCCCAGGCCGCATCGTAAGTGACATGTCTTATTTATGCGCACATCCAGCCCTTTCTCTCCATTATCTTGATGTAGTTAGCTGTACTATTGCAGTCCGGCCCGCGACCTAATCCAGCGATCCTCATCTGGAAGTTCGTTGGCTCCGTCGGAGATGGCGAGCCATTCGCCACCGCCTGCTTACTCCCCCTGGGCCAGGGACGACACCGAGGCGCTGTCCCGAAGGGCCGTTCCGAGCCGGGGAGGAACCCAGGACGCTGTCCGGGAGGCGCCATGAGGTGAAGCCTCCACTGCCGGACACATGGAAGAGACGATCCCCATGGAGACTAGTGAAGAGGGCCGCATCTAGCTTGGCCCTCACCCGGATACGATTCCGGAGACCCATATGGCTCCGGAGTCGGGCGGGCAGCCCCCTTTGAAGGAGGGGGTGCACCGTTTCCGCCGGTGGTCCCTGTCCATCCAGGGGCACCGGATAACCTGATGGAGGCGCTACGAGGCGCCTCCGTTATGGACGAGCACCGTGCTCTTATGAGCGCGGTGATCGAGAAGGTTCAGTCCGCCAAGAGTGGACTGAACGAAGCCTGCAGCAACCTGTTGACAGGTTTCGAGGTAAATAACAGAAAAAAACCCATATAGTCAGTAGCCCCTGAGACACTGCCCGATGCTCGGTAAGAGGAACCGGAAAGAGGATCAATCCTCTAGTGTAGGAGACTAACGTGATATGTGTGCATGAGTAGGCGTCGCTATTGGCCGCGACCTCACATGCTGCCGAAGTCTCTGAACTGAAGCAGAGGCTGGAGCGGACCGAGAACGAGCTCGGCGAGGTTAGAGTGCGGCTGCAGGAGAAGCAAGGTAAGTAACGTCTTGCTGTGTGTTCGGAAAGCGGAGACGTTGTGTATTGACTGTAATGTCAGAATGTATGCAGGAGCCGCGACCGAGGTCGAGGCCCTGAGGAAGGCCCTGGGCGAGGCCGAGGAAAAGGCTGTCTAGCAGCAAGCCGGCCGTAAGAAGCTCGAGGCCCGTGTCAAGGAAATCCAGCAGGAGTTCCAAGATGCAGTGAAAAAATGTGAGACCTTGGAGAATGATGCGTTGGCTCAGGAGGCCGAACTCACCAAGACTCGTCAGGGCGCGGAGACCGCGCGGAATGAGGCCCAGGCCGTCATCCAGGAGATCCAGGAGGCCAGGAAGATCACGGCGGGTAAGGCTTTTAAGATGCAAAGCAAGTATGCGGAGAGGCAGTACCTTTTACTAACCCGGGTTCAGAGTTCCCCAGGAGATTTTGCGGATCTACCATGCTGCGTATCAAACGCTGCAGCGTTCTACCAAGCCAAAGGAGGAGGTTCTACAGAGAAGCTATTCTGGTCACAGTATGCGATGCCAGAGCATCCCGTGTCCTTCACCGATCAGCTGAAGCAGCTGGTGGAGCTGCACAGGGTGGCAGAACTAGCCATGAAGGATTTGACAATCCGGCTATGGCCAGCCGAAGCTATACCCGGCAGCTACTTTGGACTCGTGAGGCGGCTAGTGGAAGCCTGTCCGTGGCTGGACGTTGTCAAGCGCTCTGCATGTATTGAAGGCGCCCGTATGGCCTTCGCTCGCTGCAAGATGTGGTGGGCGAAGATGAGCGCTGTTGAAGTGGCCAGCGGGCCGCCGGAGGGCAAGGAGCACCGCACACCCGAGAAATATTTTGCGGATGTCGTAGAAGGGTCTCGACTTGTGGAGGCTCAATGTTCGCAGGACGTTATTTTTGAATGAATACATTCGTATTGGGCCTTTGCCTTGTATTATAAAGACAGAGCTTGCTTTGTAATGTAATTTCGTTATGCTTTAAATTGTTTCCTCCTGTGCGGCCATGTTATATTCAATCTGAGGGTTGGCCAGTCGTCGGCTTCTGCCCTCACGTAATTAGTACGGAGGTGTTCGGGATGGGATCTAAACAATCTTGATCCAATTGTATGGTCCTTGAAGGAGTTGTTTAGCGCAACGAACAATGCAATCAGACTATACGGCTTACATGACCTCACTTAGCCATAGGAGTTTTATAATTAAGCAAGTGAGGAGCCCCTGGTCCAAGCCAGGGTGCTGTCAGCATCTGATCGGGAAGTGCCGATCCTTCGCGTGAGGCGAAAAAAAATCTCCAACGATTTTGTAACCCACGAACAGCTGACCGGCTCTCACCGTATCATGACAGTCAGTTTTCGGCTTTCTCTACTGAGGTGCTCATCCGGTCAAGGCCAGGGCACAATCGCAGTAGTTCTCCCTTTACTACCCTAGCCGATAGAGCGGAACGTAGGGTAGCAAGCGCAGGAGCCGGGCAACCCAACTATTGACCAAAGACATGATTCAGAGACAATGCATATAATGCTAAATTCGGGGTGCCGAACTTTTATACAAAAAGTGTTCGGACTTTGTTGCCTTATCGTGGGGCGATAAGCAGCCCCTGGCGAATATGAAACGTACAAAAGAGTACCGATGTAGCTAATAAGCAGATCGAAATGAAATGAAGTAAGGGGCAAAAACCACAAAAACTGGGCCGCAAATCATTATCATTATAACTGAATGGATACGTTAAGGCGTATCTTGTACAAATAGCGCGATAAGCACCCAGGCTATGTAATATGCCGAAATCAAGAGGGGGTAGCGTACGGGTCCTAAGAAAGAAGTAAAAATACCGTCAAGAAGAACGTATGGAGGTTACCCTACACACCGATGCTGCATGTCCCCTTTGTATGCCAATCCTTCGAAGGGGCTTGTGATCAGGCTCGCGAGAAAAGGAACCTGAAACAGAAAGAAAAAGGTGTATCCGGGGTCGGTCTAGCCGAACTGTAGATCCCGGTTGAGCTTGTGCCTCCGTCGATGTCCACAGAACTTCGAGTGTGTAATTATGTATGCGTGGTACGAATGCCACTAGTTCATCCGGACTGGGACGGAAGCTGAATTGCTAGTCGAGCTCTTGACGAGCCTTGCTGTCCTGCTGCAGTGTAGTTCGGGACCTCTTGATGGTGTCTAGGGGCTCGGCAGCTGCACTATGGTGCTGCTTGAGAAGGCCGCTCTGTACCTCTGCTGCTAGGGCGGCGGTGTGCTCCTCTGTTCGGAGAGAGCGTTCCGTGTTTCCATTGACTGTTATGACGCCGCGTGGACCAGGCATCTTGAGTTTGAGGTAAGCGTAGTGTGGCACTGCGTTGAATCTAGCAAATGCTGTTTATTCGGGTAATGCGTGGTAGCCGCTGCGGAAGGGACGATGTCGAAGATTAACTCCTCGCTTCGGAAATTGTCCGGAGAGCCGAAGACCACTTCCAGCGTGATTGAGCCCGTACAGCGGGCCTCGACGCCTGGTATGACTCCTTTGAAGGTAGTCTTTGTTGGTTTGATTCGTGAGGGGTCAATGCCCATCTTCCGAACTGTGTCTTGATAGAGCAGGTTGAGGCTGCAACCACCGTCCATTAGGACTCGTGTTAGGTGAAATCCGTCGATGATTGTTTCGAGGACCAATGCGGCCGAACCTCCATGACGGATACTGGTTGAGTGGTCTCGACGATCAAAGGTGATCGGAAATGATGACCATGGATTGAATTTGGGGGCGACTGGCTCTACCGCGTAGACGTCCCTGAGTGCACGCTTACGCTCCCTTTTGGGGATGTGTGTAGCGTATATCATGTTCACCGTTTTGACTTGAGGGGGAAATTTCTTCTGCCCCCCAGTGTTCGGCTGCCGGGGCTCTTCGTCCTCGTCCTCACTTCGTGATCCCTTTTCTTTGTTTTCGGCATTTAACTTGCCAGCCTGCTTGAAAACCCAACAATCCCTGTTGGTATGATTGGCTTGCTTGTCCGGGGTGCCGTGTATCTGGCACGGACGGTCGAGTATGCGGTCCAGGCTGGAAGGTCCTCCATTATTTTATAGGGCTTCTTTCGCTGGCTGGACATGGAGCCAGTGAATCCGGCGTTAACTGTGGCGTCATCGGTGTTGTTGTCATTGCTTCGGCGTTTGTGTCTGTTGCGCCGGAGCTTGCCAGTGCTATTCTTGGCCTCCGAGGGGCCTGTCTCGCTGGCTGATACGTCTCCAACGTATCTATAATTTTTTATTGTTCCATGCTATTATATTATGTGTTTTGGATGTTTATGGGCTTTATTAAACACTTTTATCTTATTTTTGGGACTAACCTATTAACCCAGAGCCCAGTGCCAGTTCCTGTTTTTTCCCTTGTTTCAGTGTTTCACAGAAAAGGAATATCAAACGGAGTCCAAACGGAATGAAACCTTCGGAAAAGTTATTTTTGGAAAGAAAGCAATACGAGAGACTTGGAGTGCACGTCAGGGGATCAACGAGGAGGGCACGAGGCAGGGGGCCGCGCCCACCCCCTGGGCGCGCCCTCCACCCTCGTGGGCCCCTTGTGGCTCCCCTTACCGACTTCTTTCGCCTATATATTCCCATATACCCTAAAACCATCAGGGAACATAATAGATCGGGAGTTCCGCCGCCGCAAGCCTCTGTAGCCACCAAAAACCAATCGGGCCCCTGTTCCGGCACCCTGCCGGAGGGGGGATCCCTCGTCGGTGGCCATCTTCATCATCCCGGCGCTCTCCATGACGAGGAGGGAGTAGTTCACCCTCGGGGCTGATGGTATGTACTAGTAGATATGTGTTTGATCTCTCTCTCTCGTGTTCTTGATTCGGCACGATCTTGATGTATCGCGAGCTTTGCTATTATAGTTGGATCTTATGATGTTTCTCCCCCTCTACTCTCTTGTAATGGATTGAGTTTTCCCTTTGAAGTTATCTTATCAGATTGAGTCTTTAAGGATTTGAGAACACTTGATGTATGTCTTGCGTGGGATACCCGTGGTGACAATGGGTTATTCTATTGATTCACTTGATGTATGTTTTGGTGATCAACTTGCGGGTTCCGCCCATGAACCTATGCATAGGGGTTGGCACATGTTTTCGTCTTGACTCTCCGGTAGAAACTTTGGGGCACTCTTTGAAGTACTTTGTGTTGGTTGAATAGATGAATCTGAGATTGTGTGATGCATATCATATAATCATACGCACGGATACTTGAGGTGACATTGGAGTATCTAGGTGACATTAGGGTTTTGGTTGATTTGTGTCTTATGGTGTTATTCTAGTATGAACTCTATGATAGATTGAACGGAAAGAATAACTTCGTGTTATTTTACTACGGACTCTTAAATAGATCGAGCAGAAAGAATAACTTTGAGGTGGTTTCGTACCCTACCATAATCTCTTCGTTTGTTCTCCGCTATTAGTGACTTTGGAGTGACTCTTTGTTGCATGTTGAGGGATTGTTATATGATCTAATTATGTTATCATTGTTGAGAGAACTTGCACTAGTGAAAGTATGAACCCTAGGCCTTGTTTCAACGCATTGCAATACCGTTTGTGCTCACTTTTATCACTTGCTACCTTGCTGTTTTTATATTTTCAGATTACAAAAACCTATATCTACCATCCATATTGCACTTGTATCACCATCTCTTCGCCGAACTAGTGCAGCTATACAATTTACCATTGTATTGGGTGTGTTGGGGACACAAGAGACTCTTTGTTATTTGGTTGCAGGGTTGTTTGAGAGAGACCATCTTCATCCTACACCTCCCACGGATTGATAAACCTTAGGTCATCCACTTGAGGGAAATTTGCTACTGTCCTACAAACCTCTGCACTTGGAGGCCCAACAACGTCTACAAGGAGAAGGTTGCCTAGTAGACATCAAACTCTTTTCTGGCGCCGTTGCCGGGGAGGCTAGGTAAGCGGCACTCACACCCCGTCAACTAAGCTCTTTTCTGGCGCCGTTGCCGGGGAGGTGAGTGCTTGAAGGTATATCTTTAGATCTTGCAATCGAATCTCTTTGTTTCTTGTTTTATCACTAGTTTAGTTTATAAAAGAAAACTGCAAAAAAATGGAATTGAGTTTGTCTCATACGCTTTATCTTTTTAATATCTTTCGTAAGTTTGATGAAAAGGAAAATTGTGCTCAAGTGCTAGAAGAAGAAGTCTATAAAATGTTTGGCACTAAATCTTTGAATGATGAGCATGATTGCAATGTTGTTAGTATGAACTCTTTGAATATCCATAGTACTAATGATGATTGCACTAGTTATGATGAAAATGTCTCTTATAAACATGTCAATTTTTGTGGAGTGCATTGGGTTTGAAAGTACACACCGAATAGGGAAGAGAGATATTGCAAGAGGCATAAGCATTTAGAAACTAAATGGTTGCAAGAAAGGCTAAATGTTACTGCTGAAAATTTAAAATATCCTAGCCATACTTGTGAACTTTGCAATGAACATGGTCATTTAAATGTCAAATGCAAATTGTTTCATGATCGAATCGTGTCCAAAAATTGTGATGACTTGATTTCCCTTGCACATCATAATGAACTTAGTCTGCTTTTGGGTTATGAAGAATTGAAACACCAAACTAAGTTTATTCCAGAATATAACCTCGAGAAATTCCTCGATATTGATCTAGAAGAAATTTATATGTATTGTGTGGTGAATTGCATTGAAAAACCTTATATTGCCAATTACATAAAGAAAAGAAAACAAATAGAGGATGAAGAGAATACTAATGAAAGGGAAGAGACTTCCCAATATTCTCCTATTATTTCTTATGATGAATCAGGTAACGAGGAGGAGCCTTCTATTCAACCAATCTCATTAATAAGGAGCTCCAAAAAGAGGATTGAACCCACACATGATGTGAAGAAGAAAAAGAAAAGATGGAGAAGCAAAGGTAAAAAGGTATCCCTCCCAAATGATGTTGCTCCTACTACTCATTGTGATGATGATAATTGCTATACTATTGGTGCTATCCATACTATTAATGATGAGAATGATCATGCTTTTGATATGAAAAGGCCCAAGGTTGGGGATGCTATGTTTGATGAAGATGATGTTTTTGAGAATATATTTGCTGAAATTAATGTTTATCCCAAGCTTGGGGATGCTACGTTTAGTGATGATATTTTTAGCCTCCCAAGTTTTGATATGCAAAGTTGTTATGATGATAGCATGCCTTCTACCTATGATGATTATATTGATGAAAGTGGGTTTGGAAGAGTGTCCACTTTAGGAAGTAATGATCCCACTATTTTGGAGGATGTTGAATCTTATAATATTTATGAAAGTGGATTTGGAGAGGTCATGACTTTATTTAATGATGAGTCCACTATCTTGGAAGAGGTTTCAATCGATTATGATGAGAACAAAGTTGCTACTTATGATGATTATTGTGATGAAACTTATGCTATAAAAATTAGTGATGATTATATTTATAAAACTTGTCATGATTATGATTACCCTTTTTCTGAACATTACTCTTTTAATGTGGAAACAATCTATAGTATTCGAGTTTCTTATGATACTCCCACTATTCCGAATGAGAAGAATTTTGCTTATGTGGAGAGTAATAAAATTTCTATGCTTGTAGATCATGAAAAGAATGCTTTAGGTGCTGGTTATATTGTTTAATTCATTCATGATGCTACTGAAAATTATTATGAGGGAGGAATATGTCACGACCAGTTTTCCAATAAAAACATTTATTGAGAAACCGATCCCTTTAACGGTCCAGTAGAGAAGAATCCTTCTTACTGGTAGACAAATTCTTGATTACAGAAATATCCAGGAGTACTAAATATAATACAAGGTTGAGCGGAGGCTGCTCAACAATTTATTACAAGCACGCCGATATTATACATAAAGGCGGATATGACACAAGGGGTGTGGTGGCATAACTACTGACTCGTAATAAAAGTGGTGGTGGATATGTCACAGAGAAGTGGGTGACATGACTCCTAAATCTTACAGCTCATCGAGCGTCGGAGTGAGGCTCGAGGACTCTTATTTGGGTGGCGGAAGCGTATATAATACAAGTGATCAAATCCAGATCGCACGGGACTGGCTGGGACTCCTCTAGGCGTCGGACTCGCTATCAAACTCATCATCCATGAGATCACCTTCGTCAATATCTGGCCAAATCAACAAGCCAGGTGAGTACTATGAAAGTACTCGCAAGACAGTTTGGACATAAGATATAACAAATGCAAGCATGATGCATATCAACAGATTAATAATGCGCACTCAGATAATAAAATAGCAATGCATGGGAAAATAAAAAGGAAGTCGGGCGGTAGTCCTCCCGAAATCCCAATGTAATACTGAAGGCCAATCGAGTGTCTGAAATGGCTCCTCGAAAGAATACAAATAAATTAACAATGCCGCAGTCGGGCGTCAGGGCGACACCACATAAAGGGCTTATAATGGAATATAAACGACAGTGCGTGCCACAGTCGGACGTCTGAGCGACATCACATAAAAGGGCTTATATCAAAAATAAATAACAAGAATGCCACAGTCGGACGTCTGAGCGACGTCACATAAAGGGCTTATGTCAAAAGTAAATAACAAGAGTGCCACAGTCGGACATCTGAGTGACATCACATAAAGGGCTTATATTGAAAGTAAATAACAAGGGTGCCACAGTCGGACGTCTGAGCAACATCACATAAAAGGGCTTATATCAGAAATAAATAACAAGAATGCCACAGTCGGACGTCTGAGCGACGTCACATAAAGGGCTTATATCAAAAGTAAATAACAAGAGTGCCACAGTCAGACGTCTGAGCGACATGACATAAAGAGCTTATATTGAAAGTAAATAACAAGGGTGCCACAGTCGGACGTCTGAGCGACATCACATAAAGGGCTTATATTTCATAACTCGATATTCCAGTAGCTCATGAAGTTAAATCATTTCAAGGCAATACTCAGGTACGAGATAATAAAATGGTTAGTCCATCCACAGGAATAACATTCAACCGGGTTTACCACTCAAGCTTTTTCACCGGGGATTTCCACGGAGGCTGACACAGGGACCGACACTGAGACTGATATGGATACTGTTTTGGATACACTGACCCAGGTCCTTGACCATGGACACGATGACTCGGAAGGTTTTGACTCTGCAGAGTTTGTACTCTTAACCACAGCCAACGGATTTCAGTAGTCACAAGGGACTAGTTCCGTTATGGTATTTTAGGAGAAACACGTCTAACCAGTACACACCCATTCCACATTCCGTTGCCAGGAATCACCCCAAGCAACGTTCAAGAAAAACTTTGAGACGGGGAGGCTACAACCTCGCGTAGCATGGGATCAAATTTATACCGCGCGCTCTAAGGGGTGCCCCCCTCTCGGTCCCAAGCGGAAACACCCATGCCCCCTGACCGGATGACTGGCTTTAATCCAGGGCCATGGAACCCTCATCCCGGCCCCTCTATTTGGTGTGTACAAGGAAAGAGGTTTGCAACTTACTAAACCGTATTCTTTGCAGAAAACATGTGGCAGCACGAAAAGGGGACGAACGGTAACGTGGCTCGGTCCATGTTAACGTCGGAGTTTATCGGATGACATAAGACTGGCATGCTACAACAATACCATCTTACTACCTCTCATGTCACCACATGGTCAGGTCATCTCTCATCAAAAGATCACAGTAAACTTCGAAGCACACGGTTAGTTGCCTTGCATGCAACGTAACACTCACCTATGCCCATATGCCATGCACAAACTATTCAAGCAAACATGCAAAACACCCATCATATCAAAGGTTCAAACATGCTTGCCTGGTTCGGAGAAGTCGGAGTCTAGCTCGGCGAAGTTCGCAGCTCCGTCACCTCTTCCGGAATCTACGGTATAAAGAAACCGTATACTAACGTGAATACCGTTGCGTGAATAAAAATTGTTCTAAATTTTTTCCAAATAAATACTATAAAAAACTAGACAAAAATATAAGGCTGACAGAAAAAGAATCAATCAAAAAGCATCTTTTGTTTAAAAGATATAAGGGTTTTAGTCCAAGGACTAATCTGTGATGAAACAGAAAAGATCGAGGGGCTTGTTTGAAAAAGCAGAAAACGCTTCGGTACGAAATACGCTAGCCTAGAGAGAAAACACACTTTGCCCGAAGGCGCCTTTAGAAAACGGTTCGAAGGGAAAAGAAAGAGAGGCTGACGGGGGGGGGGGGGGTCCCACCCGTCAGGTTCAAATCCAACAGAGCTCGCCGGCGCCCGAAGGCTGCGGTGGTCGCCGGCGTTGAGCCACGGCGAGGTAGGGTGATCGGAGGGTACCTACGGGTTCAGGGTGTTCTTCCGCGTCGGTGGGTGGTGGACTTGACCGTCGGCGAGCACCAAGGCGACGGCGACCTTATCTCCGGCGGACGGTGGTTCGGGCGAGGGTGGAACTCTCCGGTGGGTGCTGCAAACTCCAAATTAGGGCGCGGGTCAGAGAGGTGGGTGCACTAGGATGCTACTGGCGTGGGTTGAGAGGCAGGGGTGCACGCACTGGAGTGAATCGTGCTGGATCCCGAAGCGGGTCGAGGCGGCCGGAGTTGGGGAAGAAGGAAACAAATGAATTTCACCAAATTTTGCAAATATGGCCCAAACTTGCAGCAAGCACATTTTCAAAATTTTGAACTGGAGACCAGTGGATCTTCCTGGATCTTGGTTGAGGGTCCTAAAGACTAGCCAGGGAAATTTGTTTGGAGGCAAAACTCAAAGGAGAACTAGTGGTTCCTTTGTAAATCTCCAAGGGTCAAAATAGAGGACAGAAAAAGTTTTTGATTAGAATTAAATGGAGATAAAATCATGGGGGAGTTTAACTTGCTGGATTTGAAGTTTATCTTGACACAAAGAGAGGTGATGGCTTTTGGGAGGGGGATTTCCACTTAGGTCATGGCAAGAGGAAATTTTGAAAGGGAAAGGATCATTCCAAATGCCATGGGGCTATTTAAAAAAAAGAAAAGATTTTCAAAAACTTTCCCAATGAAAAACATTTGTGTTGAGTCAACACAAGATGAAAACCTCCAAGACCAAAGATCAAGTTTTGGATGAACTCAGGGAAAATACTTGTTATAAAAGAAATTTTTTTGAGAAGGAGAGTCCTTTAGAAGAAAAATTTAAACAACCTCCTTCAAACCAAATAAAGATTTTGATAAAGCCAAATAAAATTTTTTTGGGTGTCACAACACCTACCCCCTTAGACAAAATCTTGTCCCCGAGATTTCAGCTGATCCTCAAATAAGTGTGGGTACTCTGCCTAAAGAAAATCCTCTCTTTCCCATGTTGCTTCATCCTCGGTGTGATTGCTCCACTGAACCTTGAAAAATTTAATTGTTTTCTGACGGGTCCTCCTTTCAGACTCTTCCAATATTTTTATTGGTCGCTCTCTGTAGGTGAGGTCTGGTTGCACGTCAATGCTCTCATGAGATACATGCTTTTCCGGGTTGCTCACACATTTCCTCAACTGTGAGACGTGGAACACGTCGTGGACGTCTGACAGCTCTTTGGGTAGGTCTAGCTGGTAGGCTACCGTGCCTCTTCGTGCAACTACACAGAAGGGTCCAATAAATCTTGGGGCTAGCTTCCCTTTAATTTTGAACCGTTGTAGGCCCCTCATAGGAGATACTCGTAGGTATACATATTCACCGGGTTCAAAGCTGATCTCACGATGTTTTCGATAGTAATAGCTCTTTTGTCGGCTTTGAGCTGTCTTGAGTCGGTCCCTGATTTGTTTAACTTTCTCCTCGGCTTCCTTGAGTATGCCTGGGCCGAAGATACGACTGTCACCTGTTTCTGACCAGTTTAATGGGGTACGACATCTCCGTCCGTACAATGCTTCAAAAGGTGCCATTTGTAGGCTGGCTTGGTAACTGTTGTTGTATGCGAACTCGGCATATGGCAAGCTTTCCTCCCAACTGGTTCCATAGGTGAGGACACAGGCTCTCAGCATGTCTTCTAGGATTTGGTTCACGCGTTCAGTTTGTCCGTCAGTCTGGGGGTGGTACGCTGTACTGAATGCTAGTTGAGTGCCCAGAGCTTGTTGTAAGTGATCCCAAAATTTAGAGACAAATTGAGTGCCCCGGTCGGATATTATAGTCTTTGGGACTCCATGCAGACAAACTATGCGGGAGAGATAAAGCTTAGCAAGCTTCTGAGTGGAGTAGGTTGTCTTTACGGGAATGAAATGTGCTACCTTGGTTAGCCTATCTGTGATGACCCATATGGCATCATTTCCGCGTTGTGATCGAGGTAGCCCGACGATAAAATCCATTCCAATTTCATCCCATTTCCACTCAGGTATCCTGTTTGGCTGTAGTAGCCCTGCGGGTTTTTGGTGCTCGGCTTTAATGCGCTGACATGAATCACAACACGCAATAAATGTGGCTATATCCCTCTTCATGCCGTGCCACCAAAACCTTTCCTGAATGTCTTTGTACATTTTAGTTCCTCCAGGGTGGATTGAATATGGGGCAGTGTGGCTTTCGGTTAGGATCTGCTGTTTGAGGTCCTCAATGTTTGGTACGCAAAGTCTGTCCCCGTACCATAATACTCCCTCATTGTCTATGATGAACTCTGAAGCCTTGCCAAGGCTCATTTTTCTCTTTATACCTTCGATGCTGGGATGTCCATGCTGAACCTTCTTAATTTATTCCTTTAGGGTGGGCTGTATCTCCAGATTTGATACGTTGCCCTCCGCGACTAACACCATGTTGAGTTTGGCGAACTCCTGCTGAATTCCAGGCCTCAAGTTCTGTAGACTGTCGTTGCCCGAGCTGGGGTTCCGACTAAGAGCGTCTGCCACTACATTTGCTTTCCCTGGATGGTAGTGAATGCCGACATCATAGTCCTTGACTAATTCCAACCAGCGTCGTTGTCGTAAATTGAGCTCTGGTTGCGTGAAAATATATTTAAGGCTCTTATGATCCGTATATATTTCACAACGATTTCCCAGCAAAAAGTGCCTCCACTCTTTGAGTGCATGGATGACTGCTGCTAGCTCCAAGTCATGAGTAGGATAATTTTCCTCATGCTTCCGTAGTTGCCTGGAAGCATATGCGACAACTTTGCCGTCCTGCATCTATACGCACCCGAGGCCCTTCCGGGATGCGTCACAATACACTTCAAAACTCTTGTGTATGTCCGGCACAACCAAAACCGGTGCTGTCGTTAATTTTCTCTTGAGTTCTTGGAAGCTTTTCCCGCATGCTTCAGTCCATACAAATTTCTTGTCTTTTTTGAGTAACTGTGTCATTGGTTTTGCCACGGTGGAGAATCCTTCAATACACCTTCGGTAATATCCAGCCATTCCTAGGAAACTTCGTACATCTGTTACGTTGGCCGGTGTTTTCCAGCCAAGAACGGCCTTGACCTTTTTTGGGTCTACGGCCACGCCCTCTTGGGTCAGCATATGGCCTAGAAAACCAACCTGTCCTGACCAAAATTCACATTTGCTGAATTTGGCGTACAATTGATGTTTCCTTAATTCTCCTATTACAATTCTGAGATGTTCAGCATGTTCTTCCGGTGTCCTTGAGTATACCAGAATATCATCAATGAACACCACAACAAATTTGTCCATAAATTTCATAAACACTTTGTTCATGAGGTGGACGAAATATGCGGGGGCGTTTGTCAGTCCAAATGGCATTACTGTGAACTCATATAATCCGTATCTGGAGGTGAATGCTGTCTTAGGGATATCTTCTGTCCGTACCTTTAATTGATGATACCCCGATCTTAAATCAATTTTTGAGAACACCTTGGCTTGTGCGAGCTGGTCAAATAAATCATTTATCCATGGCATCAGATATTTGTTTTTGATGGTGACCATATTGAGAGCTCGATAGTCTATACACAATCTCAGTGTCCCATCCTTTTTCTTGGCAAATAATACTGGTGAACCCCAAGGTGAGGAGCTGGCTCGTATAAATCCTGTGTCCAGTAATTCTTTTATTTGCTTCTTTAATTCTACCAACTCGGAGGGTGCCATTCTATAAGGTTTCTTGTAAATGGGGGTGGTGCCAGGTGCTAGTTCAATGCTAAACTCTATTTCTCGGTCTGGTGGCATGCCTGGTAGTTCTTCAGGAAATACGTCAGGAAACTCACACACCACTAGAACTTTTCTCAATTCTGAAATGTCCACCTTGTTCAACTTTGGTTGCCGTGACCGTGGTCTCTCTTGAGTTGCAACTTTTATTGTCTTGCCGTGATGGTGAGTGAGGATTACAGTCCGATTGAAGCAGTCGATAAATCCCCTATTGGTGGTTAACCAGTCCATTCCTAGGATAACATCCAGTCCTTTATTTTCCAACACGATGAGATTCGCCTGAAACTCTAGTCTTTCAAACTCAATAATCACACCTTGGCAGTAACTCTGAGTGATCTGCTTATTCCTGGGGGACTTGATGATCATGGACTTTTTCAAAGGAAGTATCGGAAAACCATCACTACAGGAATCAGCTATTTTGCCGTCTGCCATGGCGGACGGCAAAGGCATGAACGGCGGACGGCAAAGGCCTTTGCCGTCAGCCGCGGACGGCAAAAGGCTCCGGCAAAGTAGGCTACGGTAAACAGCTACTTTGCCGTCTGCGTCCTGGCGGCTGACGGCAAAGGCCCTTTGCCGTCTGCCGCGGACGGCAAAGAGAGCGGACGGCAATAATTGCACTGTCGGTCCGTTAAGTGGCTAACGGCAAGCCTTTGCCGTCCGCCGCTGACGGCAAACTTTCTAGTGCCTTTGCCGTCTGCCGCTGACGGCAAACTTTCTAGTGTCTTTGCCGTCCACCGTATGATGTCATCTACACGTCACTACATGGCAGGCCTTTGCCGTCCGCCGCTGACGGCAAAATTGTTTACTCTTTGTCGTCTGCCACTGTAGGCAAACTGACCAAATGGGTCAGCTCCCAGGAAGCACAGCTGGATGCCACGTGTCTTCTTTGCCGTCCGCGGCAGACGACAAAGAGCCCGTTGCCGTCGGTGGCAGACGGCAAAGAGCCTGCATATTGGGTCTTTTTTCTGTTTTTTATTAAATCCAACAATTTTCACAGAAAATATATATGACATATATAGATATATTTCACAAGGCAATTACAGAGCAAACATATAAGATATCCAACATGCATAGTTCCATCATACATAGTTCCATCACATAACTTCATCACATATGTTCCATCCAACTACCAAGTTCCATGCATAGTTCCATCATACATAGCAAGTTCAACATAGAGGCATCCAACCATATATATTACAATAGTTTCATCCAACGATACATGCATAGTTCAACGATACAAAAGAAACAGAGAAAGGGATAAGGAGCACTCCATCTATGCAAGCTTTCGTCAAGTGAATGAAATCTGCAAAATGAAAAATAAGAAAGTTAGAAATAGGTGACTAGAATAAGAAGACTAGAACAAGAAGAAGACTAGAACAAGAAGAGTATGTCATTTATGAGCTAACTTACGTGAAATGGATCATATATGAGCTAACTAAGTTGAAATGGGTCGTTTATGAGCTAGCTAAGGTGAAATGGATCATTTATGAGCTAACTTAGTTGAAATGGGTCGTTTATGAGCTAACTAAGGTCAAATGGATCGTTTTTGAGGTAACTAAGGTGAAATGGATCTTTTTTAGCTCACTTAGGTGAAATGGATCATTTATGAGCTAACTTAGTTGAAATGGATCGTTTTTGAGCTAACTTAGGTGAAATGGATCATTTATGAGCTAATTTAGTTGAAATGGATCTTCTTGAGCTAACTTAGGTGAAATGGATCATTTAAGAGCTAATTTAGGTGAAATGGATCATTTTTTAGCTAACTTGGTGAAATGGATCGTTTATGAGCTAAATTAGTTGAAATGGATCGTTTATGAGATAACCTAGGTAAGATGTGTCATTTTGGAGTTAACCTAGGTGAAATGGGTCATTTTAAAGCTAACGTAGGTAAAATGGATCATTTAGGAGCTAATCTAGGTAAAATGGGTCATTTTTTAGCTAACTTGGATGAACTGGATCATTTATAAGCTAACCTAGGTAAAATGGGTCATTTTAGAGCTAACTTAGGTAAAATGGATCGTTTATGAGCCAATTAAGCTAATTATGCAATTTTTGACATAAGTAAGCTAAGTACAGATCGTTTTAGAGCTAACTTAGGTAAAATGGATGGTTTTGGAGGTCAGTAAGCTTATTAAGTCATTTTGGAGGAGAAGAAGCTAAGTCTAGGTCATTATGGTAAGCATTGGAGGAAATAAAGCTAAGTCTAGGTCTTTATGCATGTGTTAAGCAAAACACTAGATAAACTTATCAAGATCCAGGAGGTGTAGGAGCGGGCTGGCTCGTGTCGGTAGCTGGAGAAGGATCGTGCGATGCTTGTCTGGAGTTACGCTGCACCAAAGATCATTTCCAATGTCTTGTTAGCATGATGACACTCAAATGTTAAGACTAGCAAGTAATGTCCATTCAAATTAAACTCACCGTGGTCCCAGGAGCAATCACTGGCATCGGCGGAGCGGTCTGACCGGTCTTCTCGCACACAGACTGCACATTTGGTTTTGACGACTCAGTCATACTAGTTAGTAATGAGACAAACACTACATGAATGTTTTGGCTAATCTGCAGAAGAAACTTACCACAAGGAGCTCGTACATGGCCCTTGCCTGCATGTCATTCCGTGCCCTCTCCATCTCCATCATCTTTGTCGTCCTCTCCTCCAACTCCCGCTGCCTCTCCGCCGCCTCCGCCAGAAGTTTCTCCGTTCTATCTCTCTCACTCTGTATAGCAGCCTGCAACACCACTCACATGACCATTTGTAATCATTGATGGAAGCACACACAATGTAATGGAGAAAGATAACTGAGTACGTATCACTAACCTTGATGGCGAGTTGCACTGGCCGTTCACGAGGCCTTATCTCAGGAGCGGAGCTCGACTGGTGCGCCTTGATCTCCGGGAGAGTGCTAGGACAACGGATAAGTCCATCTCCAATGGCTATGGAGCCATGGGACCTCCCGCCACCAGATATCATCACCAGCTCTGGATCAATGGGACCCTGGCTTGGGTTAAAGTCCTCCCCTTTCCTCGCCTTCCCCTCATCTCTATATCTCACGAGCTTGTTGTGGGAGGAGATGTTGGTGAAGTTGTTTGCATCATCGAGGTCAGATTGAGAGAAAGCCTTGACTTTCTTGAAAGAGGCAGTGTGGGCCATGGCATACATGTCGTACACCTCTGGCATCTTATCCACCTTATTGTGGCGTGCCTGAAAGAGAGAAACAATGTAAATTAGTAATTAAAGGGCTCAAGCTAGCATGATGAATGAATTGCATGAATCATGAAGCAAACCACATACCCAGTTGCGCCCGAACTGATATAAGTTGGAGCTACCTTGATGGTGTGGCACACCTTCCATTTGGGCACGTTTGTCCTTGGCCTCGTTGTGGAGGGCTAGCCATTATTTTGAGCACCACTCATCGACCAACACCTCCCAATAATCCATCCGATCCGCACACCATCTCGGAGGCGCCTAAGTTAGCAAATAGAAACTTGAGCGCTACGGCTAAGAATTACTAAATGAAGGAACTTAAGTAGAAGGCCTTAAGAATTACCTTCATGTACTGCTCCTTACTCAGGAACTTATCGCGGCACGCCGGCTTGGTCTTCTTGATACCACGCAAGGCGTAGTAGTCTCGAACAGCCTGCACCCGAGCCTCGTGTCGTAAGTTCTGGAGTAGGCGCTTGCAGACGTTCTCGATAACATGTGCCGCGTCCTCCTCGTATCCCTCCTCACACCTGTAGAATGTCTACAATCAAATGAGACAATATTGATTAGTACAATTAATAACTAGCTAGTTGAAGATTTTTAAATGTGTAAAGGAGAAATTACCCAGAACTTTCTGATCACCATGTCTGCCCTCGTGTCGCACACGACACCGTCGATAATCTCATCCGGCGGGGCCGGGGCAGCCACGTAGTGCTCCCAGCTCAATCCAAGCTCTGGAAGCCGAACCTCACCAGGCAACGTGACAAACCCCGGGAAGTTTTGCCGGCAAAGAACTCCAAGGACGGAGTTGGGCCGGCGGACACTATGATGGTGGTCCCAACCCCTGCAGCATGAGAAGGCCAACGCATTAGTTATTTGAAGAAACGTGAATGCAGAAGGTACAAAAATATTAAATGCACTTACGTACCTCTCCCCATCAGGGAAAATCAACCACCTCTGCTCGCGGGTCGCCGGCACGGACGGGAGCCGTGTAGCACCACGCTGGTTGACGGTGCCCCCCTCCTCCTCAAGATCAGTCGGCTCCCCGCCATCATCAGCATGGCCACTCGGCTCCTCGGGCTGATCCGGCCAGGTACCCCATCCGGACGTGTGCTCCTCCAGGGTCTCGTGGGCCGAAGGCCAGTCGACCCGAGGCTCGTGGGCCCAAGACCCGTGGACCGGAGGCTCGTGGACCGGAGTCCGTGTAGCCTCCTCCTCGGACGAGTCCACCCTAGCAGTCACGTGCTCGGGTGAAACAGCTGGGGGTGGCGGCGAGGAAGGCGCTGTAGCAGTCACCCTACCTCCTCTCCCGCGACCACGTGCCCCACCTCCTCTCTTCCTACCTCGTCCCCTGCTGGGCACCGCGGTCGACGAAGAAGGGCCCGGCGGTGTGGCCATACTGTCCAGCAACGCTCGGCGGAGAGGTGCGTCTGGAATGGAAGACCTCAGACCACGCGCCGACGAAGAAGGGGCCTTGGCGCGCTCCCGACCAGCGCCCACCATCTTTCAACACCTGCCATGACAAACAGTAAACGAAATTAGTACAACATAAAAAAAAGACCGACATGAATAATAATATGTGTATCACTTAAGTGTATCATCATCAAGTACAACATAATTTTTTTTAATACCTGACACTACTAATAATCTCGATCAGTATCATCAATAAATGCATAATCATCATCATCACTATAATCAATGACGGGCTCATAGGGTTCAGTGGCATCAACATGTGGAAGGCCACCTTGACGTAATCGATCAAGCAATGACAGGTCATCCGCAGCAGTAACCTCTTCTTGTTCCGGCTCTTCTTGTTCCTCCTCTGGGGTGATGTCGGATTCACTGTCGCTGTCTACTTCAATGTTTTGGGGTGAAGTATAGCGGTTCTTGAAACGCTTTTTGGAAAGACGTGTCTCTTGGAAGAATTCTCCTTCATATGTGTCTGGGTTAATGTGAGGTTCATAATCCTCTTCCTTTGGGGGAGATAGTCTAGCACGTGGCGGCACTTCATAAACGACATCCCAACCTTTCAGATTTGGATTAGTTTGGCAGGCCCATGGTAGATAGAATACTTGGGTCGCCTGTTGAGCCGTAATATAGACATCAGGAACATCTAAATGGGTGCTTTGGTTGATTTCAACTAGCCCTATATGTTCATGAGTCCTTCTAGTCTCCTTCGTCTGAAACCAATAACATTTGAAGACTACGGCATTCGGTGGGTTTTCACCATAGAATAGAAGTTCATAAATTGCTTCAACTCTCCCATAATACTCGGTACCTCCTTCGCCGATAGCAGATACACAACAATTTGTAGACTTTCGGTCGGCCATAGATAGCTCTTTGCCATAGGTACGAAAGCGATACCCGTTGATGTCGTATTTGTCAACTGAACGGACCTTATAGTCAAAACCATTAGCGACTTGTCTCAATTCGGCGTCCATAGACTCTGAATTAGCCTACAAGTTTAGTATGAAAGGATTGTTGCATTACGCACAAATTAGCGAATGAAACCGGGATAGCCGCCTACAAATTAGCCTACAAGTCTAATAGAAATTACCGTTTGTTTGAACCAAAAGATGAAACCGAGATAGCCGCCTCCTTGCTTTGCGAGAAGCTCATACTCTTCGACAGAATCCTTTTGGATCACCGCTCCATACGAGAATAAGGCGACGTATCGACTGTATGAAATATCCAGGAATAAGAGCAGTTCAAAGGAAATAGAAGTTGCGAAACTATGTACCGAGAACTTACTCGATGTACGGCCGCACTTCTATCAGGTTGTTGAAGATATACAAGGAAATGCTCCGCCATTGTTCGTTATCCAAAGATACTGGATTTGAAACACTGGCTGGTGCGAGATTCCCTTTGAATAGGCTGAGGTTGGATCCACCCTTTTTAGGGTCGTCAGCATTGTACCGAGGCTTCGGATTATGCAAATGATGATTGTTGGCTTCGTAGTGTGCTGTCACGAAGTTTGCCGCCTCCTCAGTGATGAATGCCTCAGCCATCGATGCTTCAATTCTACGTTTATTTTTACATTTTTGTCGAAGCGTCTTCTGCATCCTCTCAGTTGGGTAGCACCAACGATTTTGCACGAGCCTCCCCAATCTTGCCTCGGTCGGGAGATGCAAAATCAAATGTTGCATTGGATTAAAGAAGCCCGGTGGAAAGATCTTCTCTAACTTGCAGATCAACTCCGGCGCCAACTCTTCCATTTCTTCTAGCACGCCAAGCGATAGTTCTTTCGCACAAAGAACACGGAAGAAATAGCTGAGTTCTGCCAGTACTAGCCATTCATCCTCAGGGATGAAGCCACGCAACATCACCGGCATTACCCCGCTCAATCCATATGTGCCAATCATGACTCTTGAGACCAAATATCTTCAATTTATCAAGACTGGCTCCCCTCTGTAGATTCGCTGCATACCCATCGGGGAACATCAACTGCATTTTCACCCACAAGATAATTTCCCTCATAGCTGGCCTTCCAAGATTGAACCATGCCTTTGGCTTCGTCCAGTTCTGCTTTCCTTTCGGTTCTTTCATGTTTTGTAACGGCCTATCACATAGCGCCTCCAGATCGACTCTAGCCTTAGTATTATCCTTTGACTTCCCATCTATGCCGAACAATGTACCAAAAAGTGCCTCGGCAATATTCTTCTCAGTGTGCATCACGTCGATGTTGTGTGGGCAAAGGAGGTCTTTGAAGTAAGGCAGATCCCATAAGCATGTTTTGTGAGTCCAGGCGTGCTTAGAATTATACCCCTTGAAGTACCCTGGACGCTCTGGATCTGGCTCGAGAGCGTTTAACTGATCCAGGGTCTGTTGGCCTGTCAATGCAGGTGGTGCAGAGTTTTTGACAACTCTACCTCTGATGAAGTTCTTCTTGTCTTTCCTGAACTTATGGCGAGGATTCAGGAACTGTCTATGCATGTCGAAGCAAGAAAACTTGCGACCGGCCTGAAGCCAACAAAACTCAAGAGCTCCCTTGCATGTGGGGCACGGGAACCTTCCATGCACACACCAGCCAACGAATAGCGCATACGCTAGCAAGTCATGCGTCGAGTACATGTACCAGACACGCATTATGAAGTTCTGTTTGCTACAGGCGTCGTATGTCTTGAACCCATTATCCCAGGCTTCTTGCAATTCTTCCTTAAGCGGTTGCATGTACACATTCATATTTTTCCACGGATAGTTGGGCCCTGGAATTATCAACGTCAGGAAAATGTTCTTTCTTTGCATAATCTGTCCGGGGGGGAGATTGAGTGGAAAGACAAATACGGGCCAACAATTGTATTGGGCTGCCGTCATACCAAACACACTGAACCCATCCGTGCTGATGCCGACTCGAGGATGCCTCGGATCTGCCGCTTTGTCACCATGTAATTCATCAAACTTTTTCCACGCAACACCATCCGATGTGTGTACAATCATCAGATTCCCATCTGCATCTAGTTCGGTTCTTTTGCCCGTTTTGTGCCATGTCATCTGTCTGGCCGTCTCTTCGACCATGAAAAGACGTTGAAGTCTTGGTACGATTGGCATATACCGAAGAACACTAACGGGGATTTTGGTCTGTGTCTTCTCACCCATACCGTTGTCTACCACAACATACCTGGAAGACTTGCAAATTGGACAATAGTTCAAGTCCGCATAGTCAAGCCTAAACAAGACACATCCTTTCTCACAGGCATGTATCTTATCATAGGGCATCTTCAGTGCACGGAGGATTTTGTCCGACTGGTACAGGTTTGCAGGCATTACATGGCCTTTGGGTAGAAAGCGTCCAAATACTGTCATCATTGCATCGTAGCATTCTCTGCCCAAGTTGAACTGAGCCTTCAGAGCCATTACTTGTGAGATGGCATCCAACTGACAAAGCTCAGTGTGCTCATGGAGCGGACGTTTTGAAGACTCCAACATTTCATTGAAGGCCTTTGCAGATTCCTCCATCTCCTCGTCCGAATCCCGAGCATCATCGAAGTCTTGAACCATGTTTTCCATCCCGGTACCATGCTCGTCGGTGCGACGATGATCCACCTCAGCTCGGTCACGTTGGGCACACTCACCATGAAATGTCCACACCGTATAATCGGGCGTAAAACCACTCTTCTGCAGGTGTTTGCCCATTTCAGCCTCTGTCCTCTTTTCCCAATTGCCGCACCGTAAACAGGGGCACCAGGTTTTCCTCTGGCCATTTGCAAATGCGGCTCGCACAAACCCCTTGGTTTTTGTGAACCATTCAGTGCTCCATTTGTTCTGACCAGTGTGACCGGTGTACATCCACGCACGATCACTCATCTTGACTTTCAGAGCTACTAGACACACAACAAATATATATATATATATAATTCACCATGTATATATTCATTAGTTGATCTACTTTGTCAATTTTATTACGTCCATGCAACCTACACTCTAATAGGTAATGATAGGTCCTAATCCCACCCGAGTATGTTTAGATTGGGTTCATTTTCCCATGCTATGCTCCGGATCCTACGCAAAATTTCGGCAGCACCTCCCCGCTGTTCTCCTGATACACGTCTCTGCAATAAACAGAGAGGATGTGTACCCGGAGAACAACAGGGGAGGCACTGACGAAATTTATGCGTCAGATCCGGAGCAAAGCATATGGGAAAACGAACCCAATCTAAACATACTCGGGCTGTCCATGGATAGCGTTGGACAATTCGAAAGAATCAAGGTTATAAATATGCAAATGCATGCATATTTATAACTATGACGCTTTCGAACGGGAGACACATATTGGTTACGCATACTGATAATTCAAGACACATATATAGCTAGCTATCAAGTTTCATCGGAATAGATCAAATAATTAATGGGGGAGGAGGACATGTCATTTGTGCTCACCCACGAACGAAGGGGCAGAGCTCGTCAAACGCACGGCGAGGTCGTCGAACACCAAACCTCGCAGCGATGAAACAACTGCACATTTAAAACTACCCGATCAACACAATTATATATGATGTTTTTCATAACAAAATCGAAA